>NC_062979.1:6071785-6376647 GCF_023078275.1 Leguminivora glycinivorella
AAGAAGAAACTGACTGACTGACTGACATTGACGTATCAACGCAGAGTCGAAACCGCTGCTCCTAGAGATTCCAAATTTGGCACGTAGGTTCCTTATAACATTTAGAGGAGCACTAAGAATTGATTTGTCAAAGTTCACCACCTAAAGGGTTGAAATGGGGGTCCAAAGTTTGAATTATTTTAGTACGCGGGCGAAGCCGCGGGAAAAAACTAGTAAGAAATAAATATTATGTTAGGACATTTTTACACGGATTAACTGAGATTCAAGAAGGGTTTCGTTGTGGCTACTCAAACAACGAATAGGTTCTTACATCTGTAGGAAACACTCATGAGTCAGGACTCAGGAATAAAATACCTGTATTATAGGGTATGTAGCCATTAGGTACAGTAATATTGGTATCGAAGTATTGTATAATATAGCTAACTTTATTGCTCGTCCGTAATGGCGTGACAGAGCCAGACCCGACCCTTTCTATTGTTCGATCTGGACTCGGCGCTAGACCATTGTTACCCTACCCAGCTACCTGGCAGTGTCATGCACACCTTTTCCTTGTGTCTCATACTGATAGGTATTTTATAATTAATTTTTAGTATAACTTTGTAATCATATGGATTGCGATTCTAACCTAACCTAACCTAATTAAAATACCTAACTTTTCCATTCGTAACCTAACCAAATTTAATTAAAACCTACTCTTAGTTAACCTAAGTAGTCTAGACTTACCTTTATGAAACCTAACTGAGTTTCACCTACTTTTACTTTTATTTCTATAAATGTAGGTATTTATGAAATGTATTATAATTACGTTTTAACTTAAGAACTTCTGAGTTACATTTAAGTTTATCCAAATACCTAAACTTAACGATCCTATCTAGCGTATCTTTCTTTTTCTCGAATATTTATGATATCTTATACCTATTTCTATCATACATCTCTTTGTTGTATTACCAAATTTGTACATATGATTAATAAGTCAATTTTTTGATTACGTCTTAATAAAAGTTAATTTCCCATCTTATCAAACTTTCTTTTTTTACATATATTTCAATGTTTTGTATCTGAATAAACCTCGGTAATTTTGTGAAGTTGCGTTTTTGCTTAATTGCTTTATTTATTGTACCTTCTTTGAATAATTTACTTACCTATGTCTATTATTATTTTTTATGACTTGTGTATTGTTTAAGAGAATGCATACTTTCAATAAACTTGTTACGACGTGAGAAACTGAGAACCGGTTAAAACATGTTTAAGGCTAATTCTATGTGAATAAAAATGTCTTTTGTGCATTTTTAAAGATAATATATATTTATTGTTTCCGCTTATTTGAATAATTCGGGTTTTGGGTAAAGAGATCCTTCGACGAACATGTCAAGGCATGATACTTTCTATTCATATTTAACAAAGAGCATTAACTGGTGTAAACATGTTTTAGACTAACGCACCGGTAATTCTTGTGACTTGAATTTATTATTGTAACAACTTAGTTGCTTTATTATAGATGTTTATTGTATTGTAAAATGACAAAAAGTTTATTGTTTGCGTTCAGGTATAAGATGAACTGGTTGAAACAAGATTTATGGTACGTTCCCCTGCTCTCTACCATATTACGAGTATAAAAGCCAAAGAGAGTCGAGGCTGAATAAGTATTCCTGTAGAGGCAGCCTTCTGTACCAGAGCTCCTTGTATCTAGTGTGGTATATAGAGAAGTGGAGTGTGCGTTCAAAAGTGAAGTGTTTATAGACAGATCCAACAATGGACGTGAGTATGTTTTTCTTTTTAAATTACTGTAACCCATATTGCCTTTTTATAATATTGTTTCGTCTAGTGTTCTTTGTATTTAATTAATAGAATTGTTAATAGTGTTTAAAATATTGTCTTTCATTGTTTCAGTTCTCTGAAAATACTTTCAAGAACTATTACTACCCGGAAAATCAGGGTGATTCAACCGATGAGGAAGGTACAGCTGGTTTCAAAGTTAAGCAAGCCCTCGCAAAGAAACGTCCTGGAAATAATATTGACAGCTTCTTTGAACGACCTAAAAAGCAGTGTAAAACCTTGAAACGGTCTTCGAATGTAAGCAAAGGTTCGCCAGAAGGCGTGGCTAATTTATCATCTGGACAAGATGATGGGGCGTATTCATCTCACTTAATTAAAATAGAGATATATGATATGCAAACAATCAAAAACATCCCAGCCACGGAACACTGGAAGCACGCGGACGTCAGACTGAAGTATTTTGCGTTGGAAGACGACTTGGAATTACAAAATACGCGAAATATTGTATATAATATTACAAAACAATTAGCTTCTAAGGACACATGTGTAAAATATTTTATAGATAATAAGAAACAGTGATAAATATAATTTTTAACGATAGCAGTAGGATAGTGTTAAAGTGTTTCACATTTCTTATCTTTCCTTTTTATGATTTAAGTAAATTTCCTTGTAAGATATTCTTTTGCATTGTTTCACATTAAAAATGACGAAAAGTGTTAAGTCGGTCCACTACATTTGTTAATATGTAATAACCCTCTTTGTTTTATAAAATGTATACTCTTTATTGAATTACTTAACGCAGAAACTCAATGTGGGGAGGCGGCTTCGTTTGACAATGGATTCTCTGAACTGTGATGTTTATGATGCGGAACTTATAAGACTCTGTGAAGTAATCGAACTAGATGAAGAGTTATATGAAGCCGCCCGACTTGTGAGCCAATGTCACGGAGAGACGTAAGTTATTTCCACTTAAAATATTCATGTTCCTGCATGTTCAAACCATTTAACGAATACCTGCTTCATGTTGAGTTTTAACTTGTTATGACCGGATCTTGTTTCTACTTGTAGCGATTATTCCATTACCTGCTGAACAATAGGATAGTTTTTTAACGAGGTGATACTTGATCTTATTGTTACGTTGATGGTGAGGTGGGAGAGCCCACATATATAAACGGGGTATCTGAGATTGTTATCATTCAGTGTTTTACCACCGTGCTTCAATAATTGTAATACTTATTTGTGACGTTCATTTCCAAAATGGTTTTTACTTACTATCATATTGGTCCCACTTTACCTCGTGACAAGATTGCACAATTAAGTAAAGAATTTATTTTAAAATGTTTCCATAACAGTATAAGGCTCTGGTACACAGAAAATAAGTTACCTTCTACATTAGTGGAAGATTTTGATATTAAACCATACTTTACACCATGTAGTGGTCATTATATCAACGATTCCAAGAAGAAAACTGTATCTGAAGATGTAATTGACGGTGTTTTAATGATGCAAGCCTATTGTCAGCAGTGTCGTAAAGATTTGAGTTAGTATAAATGAAGTAACATTTAAATATTTTTAATCATATCTCGCATCAGAGTATTTATAAATGTATATGTTTTCGTTGTTTTAGATCTTCTCAAATAGGAGGTGGATTGAAAAGGTCGGCTACAGTTTTAGAGACAGAAGAAGAAGTATCTGTTAAGAAAAGTCGCCTAGCTGTTGAGCCTACATCATCAACGTCATCTAAACCAACCCCTTCTGTCATTGTAAGTACAAATAATAATGCTGAAATTGAATGTTCTGTATGTAAAAAGTTAGTGTCTAAAAGATATTTTAAAAATCATTTAAACAGTAATCTTCATAAAAATAATGTTATAAGATCTGACTTAGAATGGATTGATGTTCAATTAATTGAGAATGCGTTTAAGAATAGGGTGGCCACTTATAGAATACTACTTAATGAAAAAGTTTACCAACCTTTTACACCTGAAACTATTTTACAAAAGAATAGAGATAAAATCTTTGCATTATTGGATCGTTCCCTTAGTAATCATTTTGCATTGAAAGTTAACTTTATTCTAAATGCCGATTTTACACAAGAGAGCAAACAAATCAATAATACTTTTGATTTCCAATTATGTAACAATATTATTGATACTAGTAGCGACAAGGATGAAATTTTCGAGTCCGTGATTAAGGATATATTAACAAAATTATCTAACTTTGAAAGAAAAGACAGTGGGTGGGGTTTAGTAAAATTTAACTATCTAGATGTTAATGTTAACAAATTTAATCCGTTGCGCGGTTCTTCTTATATTGAGTTACCACGAGATATTCAAAATAAAAAAGCAGTTATTAATGTAAAAAATAGTGATCAAGAATGTTTTAGATGGGCAGTATTGTCAGGATTATACCCCCCAACAAACCATCGTTCAAACTGTACTAAATCGTATATTGTTCATAAAAATAAATTGAATTTTAGAGATTTAACTTTTCCAATAAAATTGGGGGATATTCCAAAATTTGAAAATAATAATAATATGAGCATAAACGTTTTTGGAATTGAATACAATTCTCAAAATAAAAAACATGATATAGTAGGACCATTGCATTTAACAAAGTGTAGAAAAGATATCCATTTGAACTTATTGTATATATCCAAAAATAGTAACGGACATTATTGCTTTATCAAAAACTTATCTAGATTAGTATCTAAGCAATTATCAAATACACAGCATGCTGTTCATATTTGCGATGGATGCTTATCCAACTTCACAACTCACGAAAATTTAATGAAACATCAAAAAAACGATTGTTTCCATGTTTGCACACATTTACCTTCAGAACAAGATAAAAAGAAAAACTGGTTCAATGAAAACGTTCCCACCAATGAAGTTACCTTCGATAATTACGAACGTAAATTAAGGGTGCCTTTTGTTGTTTATGCTGATTTTGAAGCCTTTTTAAACCCAATAGCAACACAGTCAAATAACCCTACAACATCTTCTACTACAAATATTCAAAAACATGAGGTATATAGTTTTGGATATTATATTAAGTGTTCTTATAATGATAAATTGTCTGTGTATAGAACATACAAAGGTAAAGATTGCACCCAGGTATTTATGAAGTACATAGAAAAAGATTTAAAAAGCATTTGTAAGAGGAATACTTTCGGAAAAACTCCATTGCCTTTATCCATTGAAAATAATAAACATATTGCTCAGAGTAGGACATGTTACATTTGTGATAGAAATTTAAATAGTGATTCTATCATTTCCTACAATTTCCATACTGGTCTTTACGAAGGCGTAGCACATACATTTTGTTCTGAAAAATACAAAGCACCTCAATTTATACCTGTATTTTTTCATAATTTGAGTAACTATGATAGTCATTTCATAGTACATGGACTTGGTTTGGTGGAAGGGGACATTGAATTGATTCCACAGAACAAAGAAAAATACATTTCATTTTCTAAGAAGTTACAAATAAATAATCGCACAATCAAATTGAGGTTTGTAGATTCACTTAAATTTATGCCCAGCAGTCTTGATAAACTAGCAAAAAACTTGTTTCCTAAACAATTTCATGAATTAAAATTGAATTTCACTTGTGAGGACGATTTTAAACGCTTATTACGAAAGGGTGTGTATCCGTATGAATACATGACATCATACGATTCTTTAAAGTTAACTGATCTTCCCTCTAAAGACAATTTTTTTAGTTCTTTGACTGATAGTCACATCTCAGAAGATGATTATAATCATGCAAAAGATGTTTGGTCCCATTTTCGTTGCAAAAATATGGGCGATTACTCCGATTTATACCTAAAAACAGATGTTTTGTTACTGGCTGACGTATTTGAAAATTTTAGAAACCTTTGTCTTAAGACGTATGGTTTAGATCCCGCTCATTATTATACTGCTCCAGGATTAAGTTGGGATGCAATGTTATTTACTACAAAAATAAAATTAGAACTCCTAACTGATATAGATAAAATATCATTCATTGCAAAAAATATTCGAGGTGGCATATCGCAATGTAGTAACAGATATGCGAAAGCTAATAATAAATTTATGGGTGATTTTGATTCAAACATACCATCGTCCTATCTTATGTATTTTGATGCAAACAACCTTTACGGATGGGCTATGTCTCAATGTCTCCCTACAGGTAAATTTGAATGGGTTCATGTAGATACAGACTTCAATATAGCCGATGACGCTGATCATGGTTTCATATTAGAAGTTGACCTCGAATACCCTAACGAAATTCATGACTCACATTCAGATTTACCATTCTGTCCTGAAAACGTTTGTTTGGGTAATTGTAAAGAAAAAAACTGATTCCTAATTTAAATAGAAAAACTAATTATGTAATTCATTATCGAAATCTAAAACAGTGTTTGAAGAATGGTTTGGTATTAAGTAAAATACATCGCATTCTTAAATTTCAGCAGTCTATGTGGTTAAAAAGTTACATAGATTTAAATACCCACATGAGATCGCTGGCATCATCTGATTTTGAAAAAGATTTTTTTAAACTAATGAACAATTCAGTGTTCGGTAAGACTATGGAAAATGTTGCAAAACGTGTAAACGTCAAATTATTAAATCACTGGGAAAATCGAGGGAAATCGCAAGGGGTTCAGTCTTTGATAGCTAGACCTGAGTTCCACAGTCTATCCATATTCTCAGAGAATTTAGTAGCTGTTCAATTGAAAAAAACTAAAGTCTTTTATAATAAACCGATTTATTTGGGGTTTTGTGTATTAGATATATCAAAAACTTTAATGTATGACTTTCACTACAACTACATGAAAATCAAATATCCTAACAAACTCAAACTTCTTTATACAGATACGGATAGTTTAATTTATCAAATTTTCACTGAAAATTTTTATGCAGATATAAAAAAAGATCTTAATTTCTATTTTGATACATCTGACTATCCTCCTATCAATAAATATAATTTCCCACTTATAAATAAAAAGCGATTAGGATTTTTCAAAGATGAAAATAATGGTAGAATTTTAAAAGAGTTCGTTGGTCTAAAATCTAAAATGTATGCCTTAGATGTTGAAAAATATGATGAGAATGATGACAAAAAAGGTAAATATGGTGTTTTATCAAAAGCTAAAGGAGTCAATGTATGTGTTACAAAGAAATTTACTCTAAATAATTTCAAAACATGTTTATTTAACAAAAATGTGCAACGTGCTCAAATGCTAAGATTTAAATCTATAAAACATGTAATATTCACTCAAAAAATTTATAAAATATCATTATCTCATGATGATACAAAACGTTACTTATTAGAAAACACTTGTGACACCCTTGCGTGGGGACATTGTAAAATAAAAAAATAATTTAAATTTTGTCATGTAAATGACAGAACATTCAAATTCGAATTATTGTTTGTAATATATATTTTGTATGTAAATTTGAATAGTTAACTTAAATTTAATTGTAAATTATAATTTAATTAATTGTTTAATTTAACATTTATTCGTGTTTTGGCATAAGAATATTGTAAACATAGATTTATTGTTTTTTATGTTTAAATTTAAATTGGTGGTTGGGTATATAAAATGTAACAATAGATTATAAAGCAAAGTGTTAATATCAGAATAAATATACATATTTTTTATAAGTTTTTTTTTTACTCTACTTTAGTTTAAATAGTAATATGTTTATTGAATAGCACCATTTAATGTCTATCCGCATTCATATCAACACTGTTAAACATATTACAGCATTCAAAGATGATTCATTTTTATCATCCTTTCACTACCATTGTCGCAGGTCCCAGTGGGTGTGGCAAAACTCAATTTGTTACAAATTTTTTGAATAATACTAAAGAGATATGTAACATAGAATTTGATGAAATTATTTGGTGTTATGATGAAATGCAACCTCTTTATAATCTAGAAAATGTAAATTATAGTCAAGGAATACCAGATTTTTCAACTTTCGATGGGAAAAAACCTAAACTTCTAATAATAGATGATTTAATGAGAGAATCAGATGGACGAGTTGTTGATATTTTTACTAAAGGAAGTCATCATAGAAATTTAAGTGTTTTTTATATAACACAAAACATATTTCATCAAGGAAGAGGTCAACGTGATATTTCACTGAACACAAGCTACATTGTATTTTTTAAGAACCCTAGAGATAAAACTCAAATACGATACCTGTCACGACAAGTTTGTCCTGAAAACTCAAAATTCGTGGATGAAGCCTACAAAGATGCTACAAAGGATGCTCATGGTTACCTTATGATTGATCTGAAACAAAATACAAATGACATATGTCGTTTTAAAACAAAAATATTTCCATTTGATGGACATTGCACAGTGTATGTACCCAAAAAAGGATTTAAATATGATAAAAATCAAC
Organism: Leguminivora glycinivorella; assembly: GCF_023078275.1. Classification (NCBI taxonomy): domain Eukaryota; kingdom Metazoa; phylum Arthropoda; class Insecta; order Lepidoptera; family Tortricidae; genus Leguminivora; species Leguminivora glycinivorella. The sequence continues at coordinate 6,079,963 of NC_062979.1, forward strand.
AAATTTTAGTCAGTTCTACATGATGCATGCAAGAGTAAACACATATAAACATTTATTAGAAGCATTGCACTTGCTTAAACCCAAATATCGTACTGCATTACTTAAATCTTGTGATGATGAAGAGATCAACATTATATGCGAGTGCATTTATAACGTTCTGAATGGGAAAATTCCTTTAGAAAAAAGGAAAAAACAAAGTTAAAAAAGTACAAAGACATATTAAGGAAATTAGTTTCAAAAGGTAAACATAAATTAAGAAAAACGGTTATAATTCAAAAAGGAGGTGCCTTTTTACCTATTATTTTAGGAGCAGTTCTAAGTGCCTTAGTTAACTCTTTATCATAAATAAACAAAATGGAAAACACGAAAAAAATGTTATTAGTTGAATCGGACTTTATTGAAAAGTTGAAACGCAATGAGAACCCTCCTGAAAATTCCTCATCTCGGCTAGATGAAGAGATGCAAAAAATTCTCAAAAGTAAAATGAACGATCGTGAAAAATGGATGCTTTATTCTCAAGCATTGCAGCGGTTTCTACATTTTATTGAAACAGATCGAAAACCGTTTAAGATACCTATAGTAATGGAGGGGTTCGATCAATTCAACAAAGAAAGTAATGATATCATAAATTCAAAGATACCCAAAAAGGAGGAGACAGAATATAAGGAATCAGCGAAAGGTGATGTAACTGAGATAGCTGCACCATCTTTGTTTAACACGACACCTGGTGAAATAAATCAAGAATCAATGCCGATCAGTCCATCAAAAATAATAGAGATATTACCTAAATCTTATGAAAAAAAAGCTAGAACGCTATTAGATTACATTGTTTTAAGTAAACCTAAAATTTGGTGGAAGCAGACTGGTGAAGTTGTTATAAACAACCAGACTATTCAAAATAGCAATATTACTGATTTGGTGAGCGACACGGTTAGATGTCTTAAACGTCCTAAACCAATTGGCTGGGAAGTGTTTGCTTTACTTTTAAAAGATATCAAAGTTCCTAAGTCATGCATAGGTAATCCTACAAATTTAGCATTTATTAATGACACTCCTTTGATTGAGCCCTTTACCCCCTCTACTTCTATAAGAACAGGAGCCTCGTTAGATAAAGAAAACAACACATCTACTCCTCTTACTACACGAGTACAAAAATCATCTGCAAAAACTATAAATTGGGAAAGATGGACTCCTTATTAGATATTAACAGAATCTACTATGATATCTCTCATCCCGCTGGTTATAGCAGTTTAAATAATTTAACAAAGGAAATGAAAGGTCAAATGAATAAAGAAGATGTAAAAAAATGGTTACAATCTCAAGACACGTATACACTACATAAACCTGTTCATAGGCGGTTTACTAGAAATAGATACATTCTATCTAACTTTAATGAACTTTGGCAAGCTGATTTGAGTGACATGAGTACATATAGTCAATTTAATGATGGTTACAAATATATTCTTTGTGTTATCGATGTATTCAGTAAATATGCTTTTGCAAGAGCCATGAAGAAGAAGGATTCAGCAACAGTTAAACATTGTTTTGAAAGCATATTTACTGAAGCCAACTCAGTTCCTCGTCATATCCAATCTGATAAAGGTACGGAATTCGTTTCAAAGGTGGTAAGAGATTATTTCAAAAGTAAAAATATTAATTATTATACCACTAATAACCCTGATATTAAAGCAAGTATAGTAGAAAGGTTCCAGAGAACTCTTAAAACGAAAATGTGGCGTTACTTCACTCATAAGAATACATATAATTACATAAATGTTCTACAAGATCTTCTTTATTCTTACAACCACAGCTATCATTCAAGCATAAAAATGTGTCCAGTTGATGTTAACTCTAATAATATTATGACTGTTTGGTGTAATTTATATGATCGCAATACAGATAGACAAATCTCACCAGAAACTGCAAAACTAAACGTAGGAGATCATGTTAGAATCACTAAATACAAACATATATTTCAAAAAGGTTACGAAAGTAATTGGAGTGATGAAATATTTATAATTAATTCAATTATTAAAAGATCTCCTCGGATTGTTTATACACTAAGGGATTTGGAAGGCGAACGCATAATTGGGACGTTTTATTCAAAAGAAATACAAAAAGTAACTTACCTCCCCTCCAACGAGTATAAAATTGATAAAATATTACGTTCACGTCGAGTTGCTGGCAGAAAGGAAATACTAGTGAAGTGGCAAGGTTATCCTAATAAATTTAATTCTTGGATACCTGAATCAAGCTTAAAGAAAATATGAGTGATAATAGCTTTTATTTAACTTTGTTAAGTAATAGTTCATCCGATTATTACACAGATAATACGACTGCACATTTTTTAACAAAATTACCAAAGACCATTAAATTGGATGGAGAATGGGTAGTTGGTTTGGTGGAATTTCAATACCCTTGTTCTATGTATAATGTACAAGAGCATGAAAACATAATTTATATAAAGAAAAAAGTGTTTTCGCCTGCTGACAAGACTTCAAAAATTGTGGATATAAAAGCTCATATACCAGCCACTACTTACGATAATATAGATCACTTTCTTCAAGCGTTTAATGAAAACCCTCAGTTAAAAAATAATGTTAAATTTCGTTATGATGAACTAACAAAAATGATAGGAGTAACAACATCAAATAAAGATATCACTTCTATCATAACAACTCCAATACTAAGTCTTCAAATGGGTTTTAAACCAAGAACAAATTTGAAACAAATCTCATTGGGAAAAAACCCAGCAAATTTATATTTAGGTTTACCATCTCAAATATTTGTTTATACAGATATCATTCATCCACAAGTAGTTGGAGATGTTATAACATCGTTACTTAGAATAATACCTTTAGATCCAACTAAGTTCATTTATGGAGCTTATAAAACACATATTTTCTCACCTGCTCACTATGTACCAGTTTTACGAAGAGAGTTTGATACAATTGAAATAGATATAAGAACAACAACCGGTGTCAGAGTACCATTTCAATTTGGGTCTTCTTGCGTGAAACTACACTTTCAACGTGTAAAATGATGTATAACAGATCATCAACCTCTTGTCCTTACGAACATTATTATTCACACCAAGCCGGCTCTGGTGTAGGAATTGTCTATAAGGGAGTTCCATATCAAAGAGGACATGGTATAGGCAGTTTTTTGGGAGGACTATTTAGATCCGTACTCCCTTTATTATCTAGTGGTTTAAGAACCATTGGAAAAGAAACTTTAGGAGCAGGAGTTGGACTCTTATCTGATATGGTAAATGCTCGCCCTATAGACAGTTCCATACGATCACGATTCAAGGAAGCAAGTGCAAACCTGAAAAGAAAGGCCGATGAAAAAATTGATTCCCTTATGTCAGGATCTGGGTATAAAATGTCCAATAAAAGAAGGGAACCGCTCATTGCTCTAAAAGCATCGCGACGAAGAGGAAGTAAAAAAATAAAAAAGATATAAATAACGATATATTTTCAAACTAAATAATGTCATTTTTACATAATCATTCATGTGAGTGTGCGAAATCTGAATTAGATATATTTGCCCTTCCATCAACTCAAACAAGCATTGAAAGCGGACAGTGGATTCATTATAAACCAATTTCATCTTTAAGCGATGACGGTCCAATCGAATTTCAAGTACCTGGATCAGGTGATGACTACATAGATCTATCACACACAATGATACACATTACTGCTAAAGTGTTGAACCAAGATGGTACTAAATTAAAAGCAGATGCTGCAGTTGGACCCACCAATAACTGGTTACATTCTCTTTTTAATCAACTTGATGTATATTTAAATCAAAAACTCATATCACCACCAAACAATACATATGCCTACCGTGCTTATATGGAAAATCTTCTCAACTACGGACCAGCAGCCAAAACAACTCATCTTACTTGTGGATTGTGGTATGAAGATACGCCGGGCTATATGGATACTGTTGACGTTAACAACAAAGGGTTTAACAAAAGGCTGGAATTTATCAAGGAGAGTAAGGAAGTAGAAATGATTGGTCATTTACATGGTGATATATTTAATCAAGAGAAATTCTTAATAAATGGTGTAGAACTACGTATTAAGTTAGTTCGCTCAAAAGAATCATTCAATCTTATTTGCCACCAAGATAAAAAATTCAAAGTACAAATAATGGATGCCAGCCTCATTGTAAGGAGAACGAGAATCAATCCTAGTGTTTTGTTAGCCCATCAAAAAGTATTAGCCACAACAACTGCGAAGTACCCCATTACGAGGGCAGAAGTTAAGGTTCTCACAATACCAACGGGGGTTCAGGGTAAAACATTAGATAATATATTTCTCGGACAAATTCCTAAAAGATGTATTATTGGATTTGTATCAAATTCAGGTTTTAATGGTAATTTAGCATTAAATCCGTTTAATTTTCAACATTATAATATGAATTCATTTAGTTTGTTCGTAGATGGTCATGAAGTTCCTTCTAAAACATTACAACCTTCATTTAGTTCTGGTACAATAGCAGCAGCATATCACACTCTATTTTCTGGAACTGGTATTCATTTCCATAACGAGGGTAATGGAATAAGCAGAACAGATTTTGGTCAAGGTTATTGTTTATTGTGTTTTGATTTAACTCCTGATTTATCTGCTAATTCAACTTCACACTGGAATCTTGTTAGACATGGTAGCGTTCGGATAGAAGTACGTTTTGATTCCGCTCTAACTAGTACCATTAATTGTATTGTGTATGCAGAATTTGATAATATAATTGAAATAAATAAAAATCGTGATGTATCTGTAGATTACAATAGTTAAGAAACATATAAATACCCCGTTCTCTTTAATTTATTTTATTTGGAATTCATCATTGTTTGCATGATCATCAATAATTTGTATATGTTACTTAACTATGGATACTAAAGAAATTCAATTTTGTATGAGGAAACTAAACCCATTGTTTAATTCAAATGTTTTTGCTGCCAACAAAATACCTATTCGGGTTAATCTACCTACCTTTATTGTCAGTAATTTGGACCCTGATTCAAAACCGGGTTCCCATTGGGTTGCTATACACATTGATGTAAATGGTGTAGGTGAATATTTTGACTCCTTTGGCAGGAAACCTTCCGGTTATCATAAGTCATTTCTAGATAGAAATACGAGACGGTGGTTTTACAATAATAAATCACTTCAAAACCATTTCACTTCTGTTTGTGGTGAATATTGTTTAGTTTATTTGTATTTTAAGTTTCATGGAAAATCTATGAAACATATGCTTAACTTGTTTTCTGATAATTCTTTATGTAATGATCTAGTATTACGAAATATGTTTAAGACCTTTTTTGTGAAATAAATAAAAATACGTGTACTGGTAATAATGATTTTTATTTTGAATTCTCACATAGTAACCTTTATAAAACTACAGACATTTGACACCATTTTATTTCTTATTTATTTTGTTTGGAATGTGAAACAATGCAAAAGAATATCTTACAAGGAAATTTACTTAAATCATAAAAAGGAAAGATAAGAAATGTGAAACACTTTAACACTATCCTACTGCTATCGTTAAAAATTATATTTATCACTGTTTCTTATTATCTATAAAATATTTTACACATGTGTCCTTAGAAGCTAATTGTTTTGTAATATTATATACAATATTTCGCGTATTTTGTAATTCCAAGTCGTCTTCCAACGCAAAATACTTCAGTCTGACGTCCGCGTGCTTCCAGTGTTCCGTGGCTGGGATGTTTTTGATTGTTTGCATATCATATATCTCTATTTTAATTAAGTGAGATGAATACGCCCCATCATCTTGTCCAGATGATAAATTAGCCACGCCTTCTGGCGAACCTTTGCTTACATTCGAAGACCGTTTCAAGGTTTTACACTGCTTTTTAGGTCGTTCAAAGAAGCTGTCAATATTATTTCCAGGACGTTTCTTTGCGAGGGCTTGCTTAACTTTGAAACCAGCTGTACCTTCCTCATCGGTTGAATCACCCTGATTTTCCGGGTAGTAATAGTTCTTGAAAGTATTTTCAGAGAACTGAAACAATGAAAGACAATATTTTAAACACTATTAACAATTCTATTAATTAAATACAAAGAACACTAGACGAAACAATATTATAAAAAGGCAATATGGGTTACAGTAATTTAAAAAGAAAAACATACTCACGTCCATTGTTGGATCTGTCTATAAACACTTCACTTTTGAACGCACACTCCACTTCTCTATATACCACACTAGATACAAGGAGCTCTGGTACAGAAGGCTGCCTCTACAGGAATACTTATTCAGCCTCGACTCTCTTTGGCTTTTATACTCGTAATATGGTAGAGAGCAGGGGAACGTACCATAAATCTTGTTTCAACCAGTTCATCTTATACCTGAACGCAAACAATAAACTTTTTGTCATTTTACAATACAATAAACATCTATAATAAAGCAACTAAGTTGTTACAATAATAAATTCAAGTCACAAGAATTACCGGTGCGTTAGTCTAAAACATGTTTACACCAGTTAATGCTCTTTGTTAAATATGAATAGAAAGTATCATGCCTTGACATGTTCGTCGAAGGATCTCTTTACCCAAAACCCGAATTATTCAAATAAGCGGAAACAATAAATATATATTATCTTTAAAAATGCACAAAAGACATTTTTATTCACATAGAATTAGCCTTAAACATGTTTTAACCGGTTCTCAGTTTCTCACGTCGTAACAAGTTTATTGAAAGTATGCATTCTCTTAAACAATACACAAGTCATAAAAAATAATAATAGACATAGGTAAGTAAATTATTCAAAGAAGGTACAATAAATAAAGCAATTAAGCAAAAACGCAACTTCACAAAATTACCGAGGTTTATTCAGATACAAAACATTGAAATATATGTAAAAAAAGAAAGTTTGATAAGATGGGAAATTAACTTTTATTAAGACGTAATCAAAAAATTGACTTATTAATCATATGTACAAATTTGGTAATACAACAAAGAGATGTATGATAGAAATAGGTATAAGATATCATAAATATTCGAGAAAAAGAAAGATACGCTAGATAGGATCGTTAAGTTTAGGTATTTGGATAAACTTAAATGTAACTCAGAAGTTCTTAAGTTAAAACGTAATTATAATACATTTCATAAATACCTACATTTATAGAAATAAAAGTAAAAGTAGGTGAAACTCAGTTAGGTTTCATAAAGGTAAGTCTAGACTACTTAGGTTAACTAAGAGTAGGTTTTAATTAAATTTGGTTAGGTTACGAATGGAAAAGTTAGGTATTTTAATTAGGTTAGGTTAGGTTAGAATCGCAATCCATATGATTACAAAGTTATACTAAAAATTAATTATAAAATACCTATCAGTATGAGACACAAGGAAAAGGTGTGCATGACACTGCCAGGTAGCTGGGTAGGGTAACAATGGTCTAGCGCCGAGTCCAGATCGAACAATAGAAAGGGTCGGTAATCCTTTTGTGACCGTCGTGCACAAGGTTTATTGTGTAAAGAACGTATTCTGTAAATACTAGAAGGAGGCTTCTGAGAGCGTCGAGACCCAGCGCAATGAATCTAAATGGGGGGCTATTAGTTTTTTTTTTTTTTTTTTTTTTTTTTTTTTTTTTTTTTTTTTTTTTTTTTTTAGGTTCAGTAAGACCATGGATGGGCGGTGGTGGGGTCCTGGGAGCAGGCCCCAGACCCGGGCTGGTAACGGGGGTACCCTACTACTCCAGACTAGGTTTCGATCGGCGTTCAACATTTCGGCTAAGCCGACTGATCATGGGTCCACCTGGTTGGGGGTCTTTCCACATTGCATTGACAGTAGTTACGTGCTAAAATAATATATTATTTTAATATAATAAATAAAAAAAAACTAATTTTTCCAACTTGGTACTGGCATATGATTTTGTCCCGGTCGCCATTGAGACGGCAGGGCCTTGGTGTGCTGAGGCCAAGGCTTTTATTGGAGCTTTGGGGCGGCGACCAAGGGACAGAGGCAACGACCCCCGTTCCTGCTCTTACTTGGTCCAACAAATTTCGCTGGCTGTACAACGCGGCAACGCTGCCAGCATTACATTACAGCAAACCTTTAGATCAGGTGATAGCCGGAACGGAACTTAATTATTAATTTAGTTTTAGTTTAGTTTAGCTGTTAACTTTTAGTTTAGAATAGTTTTAATTTGTTTTGTTTGTTATTTGTAGTACATTTATTTACCCCTGTTTTTTTTAATAAAGTCTTCTCTTTTCGTTGTACATATAATAAAACTTCTTCGAAATTTAATATATATTTAAATATAAATAAGACAATAGTACCGTTTGTAAACTGCTCTAAATGTAAATTTCTCCGGAATTTCCTCGGAACGGCATAATTGGCTTCTTCCAAAGGATCTTTTTTGTTATGGTAATATCTTCTTATCGAATTTACAGCCGATTCTTTGAAGTTTTTGGATTAAAAGAATAATACAAATTAGCGTATATTTTAATATAGGTAGGTACCTACTTTTTATTATTGGCACGTGCAGAGGTTTAAACCAATGACCTCAGATTCCGGAGCCGAAACCCATAATAAATCGTAGCTCTTTTCTCAGTGTTTTATTTATTTTAAAGTATATTTTTTTAATTTTTTAACATGTGTATACGATTGACATACTTACATTACATACAAAATATTTATGTAAGTTGGTTTAAATTACCTATTTTATAAAGTAATTTGAGTTAATCATACCATATAATATAATAATAAAGTATACCTATTTGTAATCCCAGTCGTCTGAATGAAAATTTGAATACTTATAATAATAGTACAATGATACAAGTGCGGAAAAGAGGAAGAAGTAGTTGGCGTTAAGTGTCACTTTCGAGCCATAAATATATGTCAAAAGTGACACTTATCGCCATCTACAAGTATAATCGAAAGCTACAAGACAATTTTTTGTGGCGCCATCTATGTGTGGTATAGTGTATGCGCGTTCTTAGGCGGTCGCATTTTAATGTATGGGATGGTATGACCTTCTTCTATTTAATCTATGGATTAAGATCACAATGTATATGTACCTAATGAACTATTCATAAGAGCTTGTAATTAGGCCTACATGAATAATAGTTATTTGTTATACAAGGGGGCAAAGTTGTATTTTAACGCCGAGTGTGGAATTGAAAAACGAGCAAGTGAAAGGATTCCATAGTTGAACCACGAGCGAAGCGAGCGGTTCGAGAATAGAATCCTGAACTTGCGAGTTTTTTAACACACGAGAAGTAAAATACATTTGCACCCAGTGTAACACAAAACTTTTCCCCTCACTATAGCGAGGAAACTACAACGCAAAAAATGCGTTTATCACTGCTTCCAGTAGTTCCACAGGTGGTAAATCATCTTTATTACTAGATTCACCTACTTTTATTAATTTTAAAGCAGTTAATTTGACTTTATTCAAGGTCAAATTACTTTACCCACTAGTGAAAATGCATTTTTACCCGCTGGTATTAAAGGACAAAACACGTGTTTCCGAGCTAGTGAGGGGAAAAAATATTTTGAATTGAATTGAACTGAATATGCTCCAATTTATTTGTATTAAAGGCTGAAAGAGTGCAGGCATCCTCTTTCAAAACGCACGTTTCATTGTAAATATCTTTTATTGGAAACTCTAAAGCTCCCACTCTTTTGAAATAGACTTTTAGACGTCGTAAACGTGTTTGAATTACGAACGTTTACATGTATCTATTTATAAGCTTATATATGTTTATCTATAGAAAGCAGTAAAGATAAGAATGTAAGTACATCCTGGATAATTAGGGGTGCGTATCGATCGATATAACTTTTTTTGATATATTTTTAGTCGTTATAACGATCATTTGATATAATTATTGAATCAATATAATTATTGTTATACAACAAATAATATACTAACAAATTGTATAATTCTTATTTAATATAATGATCATTTTTTCGAATAAAATTTATTATAACATACTTTGAGTATAATGCTTATTTCTGATAATAAATAAATTGTATAACACAAATTCAAAGTAGATTAGATTAGAACTGTGACCCCTACACACAACGCGCTGCTACCAGAAAAATAGGTTAGGTTAGATTAGAACTGTGACCCTTAAACATATGTACTGCTATCAGAAAAGTAGGTTAGGTTAGGTTAGAACTGTGATCCCTTCAAAAAAGAATAAAATTAATTCATGAAATGTTTTAGGTATACTGCTTGCTAGTTATATTATACTAATCGTATATCAATAGATAGTTATACCATATAACGGTTATTATAAATAAGTGTTATACGAAATAATGATTATACAAAATAAAAGTAGATATTTTGTGGTTATACCAAATGTTAATTATCACAAATGAGTAGTTATATCCTTTAAATATATACCAAATGTTGTTATATCAAATGTTATAATATCAAAAAAAGTTATTACACACCCGATAATTAGGGGTGATACTGTTGGGGAGTCCGTTTCTACACAGTAAGAAGTTGGCTTGAGGGAAGAGCTGTGATACGGACTAACGGAATATATGCGTCCCTACTAAGGATCATATACGGACTGAAACAACGCCACATACGGAGCCTACGCTCACAAGCACGACGGTATAGCTTACAGGGCAGATCCCTAAGCTACATACGAATCAAGGGTTGATACTGTTACAATTTTTAAATATCTTAAGACGATACGATACAGGTCAATTCTCCATACAAACGCTCTCGACAATGTCCTCCCTGGTTTTTGAAAGAGCAAAGATTTTTTTGACACAGATTATTATTATTTTTATCTGTGTCTGACCGTTTTGATTTTTTTGCTACTTTTATTTTAAAAGACGATAGAGCCAATCAAAAATTTCTAAAAACGGCCTTTTTCAATATGGCTCAAAAAAAGGTGTGATACTCAAGATCGGTAACAATTAGCCAAAATTTAAACGGTACGACACAGATTATTTTATTGTTATTCAGATTCTCAAATTTCGTTCCGTTTAAATAAGTTTTGAAGGAGAAAACAGTGGAGAGCGGAACCTCGATTTTAAGAAGCTTTTAACTGAGCTGTTAGAGCTTAATGGACATTTTTTTTTCGATAAATCTAGTCAATAACACTAGTATATTTAACTGAAATTCCCAAATTGAAAGGATGACTCCTTTCCATTTCAGCATTTTCGCTCCCGTATCGTCTTAAAGCATTCTCAAAGATTAAATTGTATCGTTATACAGTAATATTTACATATGGATAGTTCCAATTCATTTATCTCGTGTACAGTTATAGTATCAGTTGACTGTGTGGACGTCATTTGAAATATGAATAAATGTCGTAAAGGTATTAAAAAGCGAGTTCAGTCAATTATGAAAATAATGCCGTTTTAATCATGAAAACCATAGGACGAAGAAGACAATCTTAATCTTAAAATATCATTTTGGGATCTGATAAAAACAATGTTAGGTAACAAAAGTATCAACAGGTGGCAGCCCTATGTCGGGCATCATACACGTGGGCTACAACGTGTCTATTTATAAATTGCAGTGAAAACTAAAAATACCCGTGACAGTTATGACGTGTGCTGAACCATTAAAGCATCACCTAATATTAAAGCCAGACTATACATATAGGATATGCTCCCGGTAGGTACTGTATACAAAATCAGTGCAGGAATAGAAAGTGTTGTTTTCGCACTGAATGACTTCATTCACAGAAAATCCATAGATGACATGGCTGGTGTTGTTTTTTGTCTGATTACGTAAAAGTATTTTTTTAAATATTTTTTGCGGTTTATAAGTCATAATAAAATATAGTGATATTTTTTTCGGTTAATTGGACAGTAAGTAATAATAAAACACAAACTTTAAAAAAAGGGTCAAGTAGCCTATTGTAGCCGGAATCGAGAATTTACCATACAATTTCAATCCTGGCCCCGCAGCTAAATGGAATTTCTGCGACGCGAAACGAAGTCGCCGCAGAAAGGTAGTCTGGCTCTGTCGCGCCAATACGCAAGAGCGATAGAGATAGATAGTTACGAAAGAGATATTATCGTGAGCGTTTGTGCATTCGGCTACGCATACTGAGCGTATTCTCTATACTAAAAGATGGCGAGAAACTACCGCGAAATCTAAGTTCGTGAGTTGCGGGCATTTTTATCGTTAAAATACTGCAAATAAGTTGTAATTTAAGTGACAGGAAAACAATGCTCGCATTTTGTGAATTGTGGTTGTACGCTAGACCACAGAATATATAATAGTACAAGTACAGAAGGCTCACTCCTTTGATGTTCACAAGACGCCGCCATTCTAAATTCTTACCTACATTAACAAACGGACCGCACGCGTGCAGACGACATTGAATTCTATTGCGCCGCGCGAAGGTCGTCGCCACTGAATGGGCCGCGAACTCGCGGAGCCGCCCCTGGCTAGACCTTAAACGGTTTGACTAAATATTAGGAAGCGTTCCACTAGCTGATGGCTGGTGTGCAAAGGGACCATGGCTTACAAAGCTTTGACGACTGGTCTGGCTCAGTCGGTCGGTAGTGACCCTGCCTGCTAAGCCGCGGTCCTGGGTTCGAATCCCGGTAAGGGCATTTATTTGTATGATGAGCAAAGATATTTGTTCCAGAGTCATGGATGTTTTCTATGTACATATATAAGTATGTATTTATCTATTTAAGTATGTATATCGTCGCTTAGCACTCATAGTACAAGCTTTGCTTAGTTTGGGGCTAAGTTGATCTATGTAAGGTGTCCCCAATATATTTAAATATTTAAAAACCTTTCCACACCATTTCACACTACAGGTGGACATCTTTAAGGCATCAAAATACCCTTTTCCAATTTTTTTGTGCGAAAAACGCGCTGCTTTCGGGTCTGTTACTTGCGATCGGGCACGGCGAGCGCCCGCGCTTATATCAGTGCAAATACTAGGAAGGCTGGCCACCGCGAGTCGTCTTGTAATACTATAGGGGTAACGGATAAAGTATTTCATGACTGCACAACCCAATACGATACTTATCCATACTACTTAATATTAAGTATAAAGGGGTAAGTGTGTGTGTCTGTTTGTCCGTCTTTCACGGCAAAACGGAGCGTCGAATTGACGTCATTTTTAAGTTGAAGAGACGAAGAGCGACATATTTAGTCTACTTTTTGTCTCTCTCGAACTCCCCACTGTCCTAAAATCCCGCGAAGCCGCGGGCAAAAGAGTATAAAATAAATAAACCGACGAACTACTTATTCAGTTCTGTTGCCAGCCATTTTTCTCCTAGATCCGATATTCTACATCGAATAGGAAAATGTGAAAACGCTTTTATGCAGCACGTGTTTGCCCGGACCCGTTGCGTAAATATACGTGTCTGTTTGTGGCAGCTGTAATGAATGACATTTATGTGACACGGAACACACACCTACTGCGTACGCAGAGTGGCATCTCATACAATTCCGGACAATGGAATTCCTGTATCGTTACTCTATATTTATTATACATAGTTTCGATTACCTCAGCGCCGTATAGGCACTTGGAAGAATAAAGCCAACTATAAAAACTAGGCATTTTGACAAAACTGGCACTTTTTTAGCTGGCCTGGGTACGTAAAGGCACACACGCTCACGAAACACTCACGAAACGAAACGCTCGTAGATATCTATCTCTATCGATCTTGCGTATTGGCGCGACAGAGACAGACTACCAGATTAGCCTTTACACGCACGATCCTTTTCGATCACAAAAACTTCGACGCGCAATCCAATCACGCGCGAAAGAACGTGGGCCTTAAAAACCATCAACAGGCAATCGCGCGAGATTGCGCGCACAGGCTTAACCGCGCGCTATCCTATACGCTCCGGGAACGCGCGATAGAGCGACTGTGTAAAGGCGGCTATTCGGCTACGGCTCCTAGGTATCCTGGTACAGCCTTAAATACCTTTAACTGAGTCGTCCTGATTGATGCTCGCAAAATGAGGTCGCGTGAAAGATGGTTTTAAAAGGTTGTGTCAAAACTAGTTCCAAATTAAAGCACATTAGAATCAAAAACCGACCTAAGGCACTGGCCCCGTAGCCGAATGGCATTTCTCCGACGCGAAACGAAAACGAAACCCCGCGAAAGGTAGTCTGGCTCTGTCGCGCCAATACGCAAGAGCGATAGAGATAGATATCTACGAGCGTTTCGTTTCGTGAGCGTTTGTGCCATTAGGCTACGCACCCTGGGCTGGTAAAAGAGAGAGCGAGCGATTTAGTTCGTCGCTCAGCTGTGTTCGTTGTTCGCTTCTATCGCTGATAGCTCATAGCTTAGTCGCTTTTGGTGGGACCAGTACCTAACGGCTCAGCCACGAAATTGGTCTAAGCGCGACAGCGGCGAGCGGCGGCCATACATTGAAGCGAGACACAGCGATGGGACTTTTCATTCGCACGTATGACTGCCGCTCGCCGCTGCCGCGCTGCCGTGTCACGCCTATCTCATGTAACTCGAAAAACATAGTTTTGAGTAAAATCAGTTTAAAGTTTTTTTTGGTAATTCGATCTGCATTCAATACTGGTGTGGAAATATAAAGAAAAAACTACACAGTTACATTGTAGTAAGTGTAATGCTGATGTAGATGCACAAAAAAAACATATTTTTTGGATATATTTAAAATTATAGGCTATATAGTAGTTAGGCACGACAGGCTCCCCATACAAAGTCTGTTTTGCGACGTCTTGTAACTCAAGTTACAGTAGTTGGGCACGACACGTTAACTAAAATATTTTTCTCAGTTGGCTTAGATACAAGTTTATTGTTGTAGTAATGTTGTAATTCAATCAATTAATAATTATACATCGTGTTTTTTTCGTTTCCCGTTAAATTCAACACATAGTTAGGCCCATTAACAGAAAACACGCAGTATATAAAAAATAAATTATTTTTCGTTTTCATACATAATAAATTAATTAATTCGTGTTAATTGTCTGACGGCACATGTCAAAACAAATAACATTAGAAAGTGGTAAATGTTGAACCACCCGTGTTCAGTAGTTTAATTATTTTTTGTGAATAAGAGTGAACACAGCAGTTTCTTAAAAAATGTATTTGACCTAATAAACAAACCTTCCCTTAAAGTTGTCGGAATTCAATAAAAGCACGTTGTATATAGTATTTGAATGTTTGATCAGATAACTATATAGGTATGTAATCTAGATCACATCTAGATCTAGCCTTAATATGTTGTTAAATTTATATTTATTACGTTCTTATAAATTACGGCATAAACTTAACAAAGGATTGTACTACTGACCTAAGGACTGTATCGTTAAATATGGGGACAACTTTGAGTAGCCGTATTTATTTGCTATTATATTTTTTTCTTATAACAAGGCATGGGCTTAATAAGGCACATAATAAGGTACGCATTTTGTCCTAGAAACTCGACGTAAAGCATGTGGTTTAGACAGCATTGACTTAATCCTCCCGAGTACCAATTACGATTTCGGACAAATGCTACTAGAAAATTCACAAAGTGCGTACAAGACGACACAATTGCGAAAAAAAATTGTACAGTGCGAACCTCAACGACACATGATCCACAAAGCAGAATATCTAGACATAGTCTAGCCACTGTTATTTAAAAAAAATAAAGTTCATGATCTGTGTATGGCGGCCATTTAGAGAATGTGGCATGGTGCTTACGCTAACTCCGACTTTGATGTCGAATTTAACTATCATACACTGTTTATATCGATCTGGTTTAGGCACTGTTCAAACACCATGAATGTCTATTAGACATTGGCCTATGCCTAATTTTTTTTATCTATTTCTCTCATCCTGCTTGTATCAAAAATTTACGGCAAACCGGAACGTTGCTCAAAAATGCGTTTTTTTAAATTATATAAATTCACCGCATTTATTCTGCAAGTACCCAATTGAACAACCATGAAGAGGACTCTTAAAAAATATATTTTGGCAGCATATTAACCTTTGTTTGTCGAAATCGTACAAAAAGTCTTTGAGATATTCTCAAATTAAGCCAGATTAGGGGTTTTTATATTAAAGGAAAAAATGGAAAAATTTACGCTTCCGGCGGGACTTGAACCCGCATCATTTTTGCAATCCGTGCAATGCTCTTACCAATTGAGCTACGGATGCCACGCCGGACTTCGAAAATCTTTCCATGCCTTTCCTTTTTGTACACACGTCTTGGGGTGACGTCTAGCGCCATCTACCGACAGACTATTACATCTTGTAACGGCACTGGAGTCTCAAGTTATATTGAGAATTCACCAGTAACAATGTGCTAACCCATACCAATACTAAATTAATTTTTATTAAGCAGAAACGTCTGCTAACGATTCTAAACATTTTTATATTAAAGGAAAAAATTGAAAAATTTACGCTTCCGGCGGGACTTGGTGCGGGTTCAAGTCCCGCCGGAAGCGTAAATTTTTCCATTTTTTCCTGTACGACGTGTGTACAAAAAGGAAAGGCATGGAAAGATTTTCGAAGTCCGGCGTGGCTTCCGTAGCTCAATTGGTAAGAGCATTGCACGGATTGCAAAAATGGTGCGGGTTCAAGTCCCGCCGGAAGCGTAAATTTTTCCATTTTTTCCTTTAATATAAAAATGTTTAGAATCGTTAGCAGACGTTTCTGCTTAATAAAAATTAATTTAGATTAGGGGTTGTCCGAAATGTATTTGCTAGACCTTAATGAAAGTACCATAAAGTCCCTAAAATAAAAAAAATATCAGACCTTCTTATATCAAATAGTACTTACCAATACCTTCAGATCATACTCTCGGACCATAATAATACAAAATTATGCACATGTCAACATTTAGACGAGGTTTGTTGTGTCCCTATAATTAACGATACAGTCCTTAAATTGTAGATAAACAATGCACCTTTTTTGTTAGCAGGTTGACCCAAATCTTTTGTTATCTATCCGTACTATTGTTTAGCGAAATATAGGTCAGTGACCTCCTTATTACTACTGGCCTAGTAACCCACATTCAACAATACAATGGGATGGATAGATAATAAAGAAAGGAGCAATGACTCGTAAGCTGTTGCGTTTTTTGTCCTGTTCCAGTTTTTGTTTGCATGTTCTCTTGCTTAGCTAACTTTTTTCGAAGATGATGACAAAACGTGTTATCTCCGAAATGACTTTTTATGGATTTGAACCTTATTACTATCATGATAGTTGCTTTTTAACCCCCGACGCAAAAACGAATGTATGTATGTCTGTCTGTCTGTCTGTCTGTCTGTCTGTTTGTCTGTGTGTGTGTCTCTGTCTGTGGCATCATAGCGCTCGAACGGATGAACCGATTTTGATTTAGTTTTTTTTTTGTCTGAAAGCTGAGTTAGTCGGGAGTGTTCTTGGCCATGTTTCATGAAAATCGGTCCACTAGGTCGCGGTCGGGGGTTTTTTTTTAAATTTTAATTTTGTGGTTAGGTTATTAACTACACTGAGACTAAAACCGCGTGCCGTTTACGGTAGCTAGCTTCTTATCATATCGATAATATATTTGTCAATATTTAATTTTTTCAATCACTTTATTTTGCCACAAAAACTTCTATGTCTGCCTATAATATAAGGCAAAGTCTTCTATGACTGCCTATAATATAAGACTAAGTCTGTCGTGCCTAAGTACTGTAACTGAGTTCCAAATTGCTCGATGCGTAAAAGGCGTGTCGTGGCTATCTACTGTAACTGTTAGTTACGGGAGATAGCCACAGCTCACTAGGGCAAAAACGGAGTTACACGAGTTTAGTGACAAGCTCGCATGAGGAATTGGTAAGAGATTTATGATTTTTTTTTCACTTGGTAGGTAAAGACTTTCATAAAAACACGAATTAAACTTGTTACGCGTATATCATGTAACTCAAGTTACATGACATAGGTATGACACGGCAGCGCGCTTACGGCTCAGCCACGACAATGGTCTAAGCGCGACAGCGGTGAGCGGCGTCCATACATTAGAGCGAGACACAGCGATGTGACTTTTCATTCGCACGTATGGCTGCCGCTCACCGCTGTCGCGCTTAGACCAATGTCATGGCTGGGCCGTAAGGCTGTTAAGCTAAGTTTTATGAACACAAAAAGTTGATTTATAAATTTGTTTACTTCTTAGAATAAACTGGAAAGCGAGTCCCAGAATGAAAATACAGTTATCCCAGCGGTCTACTTTAGGACTTAAAGTTTTAGTCATTCTTAAGTTTCATAACTTTTTTTAAGTGGAACTTGGGCCCTATTTAACCTTTTTAGTACTTTGCACACAATTATTTGCACACAAATTCAATGAAAACTTGACTTTATAGGCCCATGAGGTCCATAAGTATTTGATATTGTACAAATTGTAAAATACGTTACTCGACTCACACTCGATACGGAAATCACCCACAATATCCGCTAAACACAACATTTTATACTGAAAAGGCCGATTAATCTGTTAAACTTAAGAGTGAAGCCGCTAGGCGACCGCTGTCGAGCTCAAAAATGGTCACGTTTTCTCAGTTGTAACTTGTAGTCTGCCTCGTTGCACTTATGGCATGTTTATTTAAGTGACAGCTTCTTTTTCGCACACTTCAGCAGTCTAGCTGCGAATTGATAGGTCTGTGTACTCAGTAGAGTGACATTCATTTTATGGACAAGCAATCTATGACCTAAGACGTGCCACGATTCACAAAGGCTATTATTTATTCACATAGTTGTCAGTTATGATCATACCAATTAATTTGACGAACCCATTAATCACTGTAATACTAAATCTGAATTATTAATACGTAATAACTACGTACGGCGTAGTAAGAGGACAGAACCACTGCTTCGTAACCGATTTTTCATAGCCCTCATTTTCCTCCCTGATATATTGACATTATAGAATACGATTAGTAGATACTTAAGTTACAATACAAATGTGGAAAAAAGGAACCAGTGGCGATAAATGAAAACACAACCGAAGGACTTGTTTTAGATTGTCACATTTTACGAATTATCATTGCATTCTAAGATGTTTAAATTTTTTGGTTCTTGTTAAAATAATGTTACGAAAAACTGATTTTAAACTAAGTTTTAAATGCTTCTAAATCTCATTATAATTCTCTCGTCATAATTGCAAATAAAATACGTCAAATTTTCAATTCAGAGAGGAAAGCATTAACTATCATTGTACCCGTCCCCATTCTACCATCGGACTCTTAGACGCACGGCCGGTCTCCATCCTTACTTGGTGGATATTCCACGAATCCGCACGAAGCGCTTTGCTTCTTCTTTTCTTATGCGCACTGCCAAGAAGTGGAATTCCTTGCCGGCGGCTATATTTCCGAGCTCATATAACCCGGCAATCTTCAAATCAAGAGTGAACAGGCATCTTCTGGGCGAGCTCACTCCATCGTAGGCCACGTCTTTGCATTTGGCTAGTCTGTGATCAAGAGTAAGCCCATTTATAATAAAAAAAAAAAAAAAAACTGAGATAAATCTTCCCCTATGCTCTTAATAACGCTAAATACTAAAATTATACTTAACTACCCTTGGGTTAGGGATCAAAATGATAGGTATGTAACGATGTAAGCCGTTTGAAATTAATAATTAAATACCCTGCTTGAACTGGGGCTCTTTCACATGAGACTATTTTTAGAATTGAATTTATTATTCAGTATTGTATCATAATATCGAACCCCGGCTTGTACCAATGAGTTTTTCGGAACTTCTGTGCGAAATGTTATTTGATATTTGCCAGTCGCTTTTCGGTGAAGGAAAACATCGTGAAGAAAGCGGACTAATCCCAATAAGACCTAGTTACCCTTCGGGTTGGAAGGTCAGAAGGCGGTCGCTTTCGTAAAACTAGTGCCTAAGTCAAATGTTGGGATTAGTTGTCAAAAAAGCGGACGTCAGGCTCCCATGAGCCGTGGCAAATGCCGGTATAACGCAAGGAGGATGATGATGATGATGACGTATCATAATATCGAGAACTTCAGTTTTCTTCTCGGAAAAGCGGCTAAAAAATATTACATCATACTTTCTAGATAAGTTTAAACCAACGACCTCCGGATTAAAAATTACCCGCTCTTACCGCTATGCAAAGCTTAACTCCGTATAGACGGATAAAGTCTAAGAAAAAACGTATCTCAAAACCAAAAAACCATAATGAAAAAGGTACGGTGGCCAAGATGGCGTTACACCTTTGGGGAACTCTCGGCTAGATATCGCTAATTAGTAGAGCGGCGAGAGGGTCTCGGGAAAAGTTGATGTGACTGGAGAGTATACTGCTGACAAGTGGTATCGTTGTGATCGGTACACTTTACTGAGTACGAAATAATGACTTGTCACTTTCTCAGACTGTGGGGGGGTTAACTATGACGTCACAAAGATCGCGGTCCCGGGTTTAATTTTTTTGCCAATTTGTCTAGAACCCCTTATCCAATTTTGAAAAATGAGGTGTCGATTGAAAGCGTATAACATGCTGATTAAGATTTATTATATGTGAAAAGTATAGTTTTGTTAGTTATTTTTTAATTAACAATAATGCAAAAAATACGTTTTTTTTACTCTCTTTTTTGATTTTTGTGACTCAAAAAGGCAATGAAAACGGCCACTTAGCTAAAAAATATGTTATATAAATCATTTAACTACATTATTAAGCTATCTGTTGCTTTTTTAATTTCTACGATCGGATAATAAATGAGCAAACTACAACCACATACCTGTAGGCGGGGAGTACCGCTTGACACGCGTTCCCATACATTCGGCGTCTACCAAATTACACCTCGCGCAAAATTCGTTTCAAGCAGATATACCTCTAATCTTATTCATCGTAACCTATCAATATTGATATCATTTGAAAGCACAATTAAAGTACTTTAAAAAACAATGTCAATCATTTTTTTAAAATCAATAATCGCCAGTCTGTGGTGGTTACAAAGGAAAAAGTGGGTATGCAATTTGACTGGTTTCCTAGGTTTGATACCCTAGACGAGTTTAAAAGGGAGGTAAAGGTGACATATGGGTTTTTCTCTGGCCTAAAAGCTACACAGAGGGTCAGGGAGAAAAAACTAGGGTTTAAGTTTAGTTTTAAGTTATTTTTTCCTTTATTTGTTGATTTTATTGTGTTAATTTTTTTTGTAATTTTATCAAGGATACACGTTGGTTTCTTTTGCTAAAAGTTGCCTTTTTTATGAGAAATGTTATGAATTTTATGGCTTTTTCCGATAGAGACTAAAATTAACTTTCAAATAAGGCCACATAGTCATACTTTTACTTATATAATATTAAGGGTATGACTATGTATCAGTAGACCACATAGTCATACTTTTACTTATATAATATTAAGGGTATGACTATGTATCAGTATGACTATGTGGCCTTATTTGAAAGTTAATTTTAGTCTCTATCGGAAAATGCCATGAAATTCATAACATTTCTCATAAAAAAGGGAATTTTCAGCAAAAGAAACCAATGTGTATCCTTGATAAAATTACAAAAAATTAAACACAATAAAATCAACAAATAAAAGAAAAAATAACTTAAAACTAAACTTAAACCCTAGTTTTTTTCTCCCCTGACCCTCTGTATAGCTTTTAGGCCAGAGAACAACCCATATGTCACCTTTACCTCCCCTTTTAAACTCGTCTAGGGTATCAAACCTAGGAAACCAGTCAAATTGCATACCCACTTTTTTCCTTTGTAACCACCACAGACTGGCGATTATTGATTTTATGAAAATGATTGACATTGTTTCTTAAAGTACTTTAATTGTGCTTTCAAATGATATCAATATTGATAGGTTACGATGAATAAGATTAGAGGTATATCTGCTTGAAACGAATTTTGCGCGAGGTGTAATTTGGTAGACGCCGAATGTATGGGAACGCGTGTCAAGCGGTACTCCCCGCCTACAGGTATGTGGTTGTAGTTTGCTTATTTATTATCCGATCGTAGAAATTTAAAAAGCAACAGATAGCTTAATAATGTAGTTAAATGATTTATATAACATATTTTTTAGCTAAGTGGCCGTTTTCATTGCCTCTTTGAGTCACAAAAATCAAAAAAGAGAGTAAAAAAAAAGTATTTTTTGCATTATTATTAATTAAAAAATAACTAACAAAACTATACTCTTCACATATAATAAATCTTAATCAGCATGTTATACGCTTTCAATCGACACCTCATTTTTCAAAATTGGATAAGGGGTTCTAGACAAATTGGCAAAAAATTGAAACCCGGGACCGCGATCTTTGTGACGTCATAGTTAACCCCCCCACAGTCTGAGAAAGTGACAAGTCATTATTTCGTACTCAGTAAAGTCTACCGATCACAACGATACCACTTGTCAGCAGTATACTCTCCAGTCACATCAACTTCAAAACTAGACGACTTTTTTCAATTCCGCCGCCTTACTAAATAAAAATATTTGACATTTTAACAGATATCAAGCTAAGAATATGGGCCAAATTGTCAAAACTGAGGTTCAAAAGTTTTAAGCCTGTGTCGAGAGATGGCAGTCTATGCACTGTGATTACACATTTTACTTTGACAGTAACTCTCTATTATATTTACTCAATCCTCTTTGCCGCTAGGCTACAAAAGCCTCCATTTTACCATGGCTTTTAATCTTTTTATTAATTTTCGGTTCTAATAAATAACTGTTCAGGGCGCTGTTCCCTTTCACCATACAATGAAAATAATTTTCCGTGACGTTTACTCTACAGGGTGTATTTTTGATATTACCTCGTATTTAAAGGTTTATTAGTATAAGCCCTACGGAACATATTTTCATATATGTTTTAATTAAAAACTACTTAATTTCTTCATACAAATTAATTCAGCATGCAATGAATTGATATTTTTGTTAGCTGTCTTGACGTACGAACTGTACTGGCTTCGAGTTGTCAAATACTTAGGGGCACGCAATACATTGCTTCTCAATATATTTTTCTAGTTAGGACCAAGGAATTACTTGTTGTATGGGTGTTAGGAATTACTTGTTGTATGGGTGCTTAGCACTAAATAAATAATAAATAAATATTGGGGGACACCTTACACAGATCAACCTAACCTCAAAACTAAGTAAAGCTTGTACTATGAGATATGCTTACTTATATAGGTAAATACATATTACATACATATATATGTACATAGATAACATCCATGACTCAGGAACAAATATCTGTGCTCATCACACAGAAAAAGGCCTTACCGGGATTCGAACCCGGTACCGTGGCTGAGCAGGCAGGGTCACTACGCGCTAAGCCAGACCGGTCGTCAAACTAAAACCTTGAGGTGATATCAAAAATACACCCTGTATACAGTTGTAATATGGCAAAACCTGCATGTTGCAGCCGCCGCACGCACTGGCCGCTAAGAAGAAAAAGTACCGCCATATCGCGCGTCTTTTGTTTTATGCACAAATTTTCTCTGCCGGGGAAGGTGATATACATTTCAAGTGCTATTTATTTAATTGTATTTAAAACTTGTGAAATACTTATATTGTAAAAACAGTATGTTTGTAAAATTTAAGAAGAACACAGATCAAATAATACTAGTACAGATACCTAACCCCATACTAAAAATGGGCGCCGTCCTAAGTATTCTAGACCTGTGTACTAAATTTAATCCACACTCAAAGAGCTAGATGGCGCCAGTAGCCACGCGTGGCCAACAAAACTCTTATCAGTATCCTACGTCGAAATAGTCATCAAACTGCAACATCTTGCGACATCTGTTTTAGCTTTCACGCACTAAACATACAACGTCATGTGCACGTTTAAAGTCAGACATTACTAGATGGCGTTGTAGACATAGCCTACCAGTGGATTGAATGCCGCGCGGTTTGTATGTGTGCGTGCAGGTGGTGCGCAATGTACGTACGCGCTGGGTCCGCTCATCAGTGTGCGTAGTCGAATGCACACGTGCTCACGATAATATTTGTTTCGTTGTATCTATCTACCTCTAATTATAGCTCTTGCGTACTTGCGCGACAGAGCTAGACTACATTTCTGTCGGCATATGGTGTCGACAATTGCCATTCGGCTACGCCGGCTGCTGAGTAAAATATAGCACGCACCTATTATTATTGGTATTATTTTTAACCGTCGCCTCATCTCTCAAGAAGGACGGTTATCAAGTCGTCTGTATACTTTTTTTTATTTTTTTTAATGTTTGTTCCCCGATATCTCCGTCGCTTCTGGACCGATTTTGAAAATTTTTTTTTTTATTGAATGTATATGCATACAGATTGGTCCCATTTTTCTCAGAACCCAGTTCTGAAGATGGGATCCTGGAGAAATCGAGGGAACTCCTCGAATCTGAAAGGCATACATATGCTGATTTTTGTGTTTTTAAAGGAACAGCATGCATTTAGGTACGGAAAAGTGACATTTGGTGCAGTGGAACTGCTGATGATGGCCAGAACGGAACTCTTCAAATCTGAACGGCACGCTTATAGTGACTTTGGTATTTTTATAAGAACAGCATGCACTTTCGTCCAGAACAGTGACATTTGGTGCAGTGGAATTGCTGATGATGGTCAGAACCGAACTCCTCAAATCTGAACGGCACGCTTATAGTGACTTTGGTATTTTAATAAGAACAGCATGCACTTTCGTCCAGAACAGTGACATTTGGTGCAGTGGAACTGCTGATGATGGCCAGAACCTAAACTCCTCAAATCTGAACGGCACGCTTATAGTGACTTTGCCATTTTTAGGGTTCCGTAGTCAACTAGGAACCCTTATAGTTTCGCCATGTCTGTCTGTCCGTCCGTCCGTCCGTCCGTCCGCGGATAATCTCAGTAACCGTTAGCACTAGAAAGCTGAAATTTGGTACCAATATGTATATCAATCACGCCAACAAAGTGCAAAAATGAAAAATGGAAAAAAATGTTTTATAAGGGTACCCCCCCCCCCCCCCATGTAAAGTGGGGCTGATATTTTTTTTATTCCAACCCCAACGTGTGATATATTGTTGGATAGGTATTTAAAAATGAATAAGGGTTCACTAAGATCGTTTTTTGATAATATTAATATTTTCGGAAATAATCGCTCCTAAAGGAAAAACAAGTGCGTCCCCCCCCCTCTAACTTTTGAACCATATGTTTAAAAATATGAAAAAAATCACAAAAGTAGAACTTTATAAAGACTTTCTAGGAAAATTATTTTGATTTTGATAGGTTCAGTAGTTTTTGAGAAAAATACGGAAAACTACGGAACCCTACACTGAGCGTGGCCCGACACGCTCTTGGCCGGTTTTTTATAAGAACAGCATGCGCTTACGTCTAGAACAGTGACATTTGGTACAGTGGAACTGCTGATGATGGTCAGAACCGAACTCCTCAAATCTGAACGGCACGCTTATAGTGACTTTGGTATTTTTATAAGAACAGCATGCACTTACGTCCAGAACAGTAACATTTGGTGCAGTGGAACTGCTGATGATAGTCAGAACCGAACTCCTCAAATCTGAACGGCACACTCATAGTGACTTTGGTATTTTTGGAAGAAAAGCTTGCATTTAAGTCCAAAGCAGTGACATTTATTTAGTTATGTTTGTTAAGCATATTGAGTTTTCAAGTCAAAGTTTGTCAAGCTTCGATTTCTTATAATGTAATCGGATTCATGAGGAATTGAGGAAACTCCTCAAACCTTAACGTTATACGTATATTCATTTGTGTTGCCATCTAATAATTAAAGCATTAAAAGCAGTTTTAAAAAATACTTACACATTTCTACATAATCCAACATTCGCAAGTAGCTTTCACCAGAACCCGAAAGGCGACGGTTTTTTTTTCTTAAAAATTATGTTGAGCCGTTTTATTATGAGTCCTGTGGCACATTGTTGTTTATATAACCTCGTAAGGACGTCTTGTTAAACCAAATGTTAAAACTCCAGTTTTAAGTAGGTAACATGAATAACAAATTATTTAGTTTCACTAATCAAATTGATTGCTCTATAAATTGATATAATCTGTCAAACAAGTCTGTCAGTAAATAAGAACAAAGAAAACTATAGGTATCCTTTTCTATAGCACCCTAAAGAAAAGGACGCGTGGTGACCTGGTGACGTCTTAGAAAAGTTACTTCGTTGGGTTAGTATCGACACAGATCGACTAGAGAGGTAGTTTATCGATACAATATGTTCGAGAACAGCATATTAATGCAAGTTAAAATAAATCATGTAAATAAAATTGTTATTTGTTATACACACTGTTTTTATTGAATTCCGTTAACTTTAAGGGAAGATCAAATGAATTTAATGTCTCTAAGAAACTTAACTCTTACGGTTATCGAGTTATTAAAAAAATAAAGATAATTACTGAACATGTGTGTGACTGCCTTTACCAAAGATAATTACTGAACACGTGTGTGACCAATTCCTAATGTTTTTTGTTTTGACATGTGCAGTCAATCACTTGACACTAACTTGAATGTTATTCGTAAGGGTCTCTCACACTAATAAATTCATTTAGGTACATAGAGGTATACATCAGGGTGGCAAACGGCCTCCGCGCGGTTAGTATGTGTGCTCGCCGCTTACGTACTCGCTCTATCCGCGACACATGCAAGCGGATGTGAATGAACAAGATTTAGTCGCGGCCCCGCGCCCCGCGCCCCTACCTACCTATACTAGTACCTATTCTACGCATCACATTTGCACTGACTTTGAGAGGCCCGAGCCCCCAATCAAAGAATGCGTTGGTTTATTAAAATTTAAAGCACTCGAAAGCAGGCGCGTAGTTAATTAGAAATGTGGGAAAAAACCGTCGTCGGTGTCGTTTTTCCTTTCGTGTATGATATCTATTTCAATGTATAAATATGGAAATGTATATTATTAAGTAAACAAATACATGTACTTAATATAAAAAATAAAAGGTAATGTAGCTAGGTATTTGACAAAACATTTTCTAGAGTAATATTGTCTTCGGTTACCGCGATAGTTACTCATGAAATAAAATTATGGAAACGGATTAATTAACGTTTCCATAGTTTTATTTCATTGTCTAGAGTAATTTTTACTCATGAAATTGAAAAAAACACCGAAATTAGTTATTTACTGAAACTTGACGTTCCCATGTTCATTGTAATATGCCTACTTGAAAAATAAATATTTCATTTTCATTTCATTTCAACACATAATTACTATTATCTGTTATGGCCTTATGGCTGCCGGCCAGATGAGCCATTTTTTTTAAAGTTGTTCACCCCTGTTTTTTTGTAACATGGGTGTTTTTTACGCGATTCATAACTTACTCAGAATCTCAAGGTCTTTCGATCCTGCCTGATAGGAAGTAAAAACAATGTCTTAAGATATCCATACATTTTTCAAACCTTCCATTCCGTTACTGCCATACAAAATGTATGAAAAAAATGGTAACGGAATGGGAAAAAACTTGGGAGACTTTTTTTCCTATTAGGAGTGAAAGAGCTCACGATTCTGAGTGGAAACCACATAAAAATTTCCAAATTCAAAAAAAGTCGAGTGGACGTACAACTTTGACAAAAATAAAAATGTCCCAGATAACAGTTCTAATCAACATTCAACAATTAAAATGATTTATTAATAATGAAGAACTAACACGATAAGGTAGGCAAGCACGAATTCAAATTTGTGATTTTTGTGTTTATTGCCATCGCGCAGTCGGGGGCGGTGCCGCTCGGCTGCCCGCAGAAAGCCAGAAGTCCCGAAACTAGAGAAATATAGAGAGCGCTCGATCGCGAGTAGCTACTTGCGCCGGCGGCGGACGCGGTTGTGTGCGTGCGCCACGCGCACGCACACAGGGCCTCTCTGTGGGTTCCACCCCCGTCAGCGCGACGGCGATAAAGACCTAAAAATCTCAAATTTGAATTCGTGCTTCGGTATCGTATCCTCTTAAGGGTTAATTCGCCTTCTGAATTTGTTATGAAAGTGCGTGCATTAGTGACGAATCGCTTAGTGGACGCCAGGCTTCACATATTGCTTTTCGTTTTACCAACAACGCCATTCATTCATAAGTTTCATTAACGATACCATGTGGTTACGGAGTGCACACGAGTTGAATACGGCTACGTAACCAGTCTAAAATGTGCCGTCCAGACGCGTAAGAAGATCATGGTTCCGGAGAGCGCCCTTACACTGGTTTTTTGAGCGTATGACTAGCCCGCACTCAAGTGGCTATTCTAATTATATCACGTACGTTATGCACAGTCACTCCATCTAGTGACGAGAGGTAATAATACTTAGACGACTCAATAACGTTCAATGCGAGTTTGCTGATGTTGTATTCAGTCGTGTAATAAATTTTAGATTCGAATTTTGAAAAATATTGCATTGAATTCGTGTTTTTATGGATTTGTGTATTAAATTAATGATATTCTTAATGCATGATACTAAAATAAGACTAAAATAATACCTTTGAGACCTTTAAATTTATTGAATAAATAGGTCATAATGGCTAATCGTGGCACGTAGCGCCATCTATGATTTTGGTTTGACATTAATTATACGATGTTCCGGATGAGACCCCATGCCCGATTAAAAATCGGCGACCTCACCTGACCTATTTCCCAACCTGCCGACTCAGGTCAACTCTGTTTACACAAATCCAAACCTTATCTGGTAAGAAATGAAGTAGAATTTCAACTGTGAGGTTAAATCTTCAAATAGAACTGAGATGTTTGGGCTGGGCTCTATTGAATTCAGTGTATGGTTTTGCTTTCGCTATAGTATAATAAAATATCATATAAGCAAATATAATATGGAAGAACTCACAGTACCGCTGACATATATCTAAAAGTAAGAGCAATTTACTAATGCAAGGTTTGGGCTCTGGATAGGATGGACTACTTGCCTTGGGATTTTTTTATGGGATAGGAGAACGAGAAGACAGGTCGCCTGATGGTAAGCGATCACTGCCGCCCAGAGACACCCGAAACACCAGAGGTGTTGGAGGTGCGTTGCCGGCCTTTAATATGGGTGTACGCTCTTTTCTTGAAGGTTTGAAGGTCGTATCGGTCAGCAAATACCGCAGGCGACAATAATTCATTCCACAGTTTAGCTGTGCGGGACAGGAAGTTTCTGGAGAAACGCACATTTGAGGATTGCCAGCCGTCTAAATGATTGTGGGACTATAGTTCTACTTTTTCCTATAAAGTACAGAAAAAAGCAGAAACTTTGCCAAATACGAGTATGCTATACTCTAAAGGTATCATCACCATCATCATCGTCATATCAGCCCTTTATCGCTCACTGCTGAGCATAGGCCTCTCTTCTAGTACCTACGCCACTTCTCCCGCTCCTGGGGGCCGATTTTTGAGTCTCAATGTCTCTAAAATACCGGTTGAAAACGGTGAATTGCCTATTATTTTCAGTGACAATTTTCTGAATTCGAACGCCGTGAGACTCAAAAATCGGCCCCCTGGGCTAGTCTCATCCAGTTGTGACCCGCAATTTTGTGGATGTCGTCGACCCAGCGGTATATGTATGTATGTGCATTTTCAGAATTTGGGACCCCCCAATTAGCACAAGTTGTTAACAAACTTTCGCTAATTGGGGGGTCCCAAACTTTTTCCAAAACTTTTTGAAAACTAAAATATATTACAAAATTAAAATGTTCTCATAGCAATATAGGTATTAAGATTTATAAGATTATAGGTATTAAGATTTTTAGTTATTAAGAACTATATTTGTTTAATTTGTTTTGTTTCTTGTGTATTACTTGTAAACTATGTGAGGTGTGCAATAAAGAGTATTGTATTGTATTGTATTGTATATTTGCAGTGCCCTTACAGGGTTCATAGCTGTGCTATACTGAAATGTACCAACTTATGTAGGTACCTATAATAGCAATAAATAATTACTGATTACTAATTACAAAAATTAACTAACTGTCAGTTTTGTGACGATAACTGAGCATGAAATTTCAATAAAAACATTGTTTGTGTGTTCTTTACATAAACTTTAAGCGCTTATCTACATTCAGAATGTGAAAAAAGTAAATTTTTAGACAGATTTTATGCTTAAAATGTCGTCACAAAACTGACAGCGAGTTAATTTTTGTTAACAACTTTTGCCAATTGGGGGGGTCCAAAATGTCCAAATTCTGAAAATGCCCGTATACAAGGTAAAATAAATAGGACCGTTCAACCTTTGCATAGTGCCTTTTGAGGTCATAATGAACAACTTTTACTGTGGGCTGAAATTGCGAAATAGTACATTACGATACAAGTGCGTAAAAAATGAAGTTCGAAACGAGTGGCGATAAATTAAAACACGACCGAAGGGAGTGTTTTAAATCAACACGAGTGAAATAGTACATTACGATACAAGTGCGTAAAAAATGAAGTTCGAAACGAGTGGCGATAAATGTTTTTTTCAGTACAGATGGTCGTTTTTTTACGCACTAGTTCGTTCTACGGCCAACAGTGAATTGTGAACCTTGCATCGTTACGATAAGCTTTTTAATACTTATTTGAGCTTCAAGGTAGACATTTATTTATATTAAAAATGAAGTGTGCAAAGTGCGATTTAGATTTGATAGCTGATGATTTGATTAAATGCACGACGTGCCAAGATAAATTACACTATGTGTGCGTAGGACTCACAGATGTAGAATTTAAACGAATGTTGCCGATGAACATTAAAAAATGGAAGTGTCCAAAGTGCAAAGTACCCAAAAAACAGCTGACGCCGATAGCTACAGGCAGGCCAAAGTCACCGGTGATATTAAATGAGGACCGAGATGATAATGGGGAAAATTTACCATCGATAGTTAGCATCGACACGACGGCATTGCTGCGAAACATGAATAGCCAATTTGGAAATATGTCCAAGGAAATAGCAGACATGAAGGCCAGTTTTAACGAACAAATGAGTGAGTTATCATCCTCTATCAAGAACTGGTCGGAAAAGTTCGGCGAACTAGAAAAAAGTATGGAGAACTAGCAGACTTTAAAGAACAAGCTGAAAAGAAGATGATAGCCTTGGAGAGAAAAAATGTCTTCTTACAAAAGTATAGTGACGCGCTGGAAGAGAGAGTGGAGATCCTAGAGCAAAGAGAGAAAGAGAAGGTCGTGGAGCTGGCCTGCGTGGATGAAGCAGAAAATGAAAACTTGGAAGAAGTAGTATTGTCAATCGCTCAAAACCTAGACCTCAAAGTTGATGACATTGACCATATAAAACGAGTAGGTTCCCCACTGAAGAAAGCGGCAGGCGCTCAGTCTGGCGAGCAGCGCCGCCGCCGGGCGCGGCCGATCATGGTCACCATGCGCACCAGGGCGGCCCGGGACCAGTGGATGAGCAAACGCAAGACCCGTCTCACAAATGGTACAATTTACGGAAATAATAGCAATCAAAGAATATACCTGAATGAGGACATGACAAGACATAAACGTCAGCTCTTTTGGTCAGCCAGAAACCAGCTGAAACCAACATATAAGTATGTATGGTTCCAGAGGTCCAATATATTAGTTAAGAAGAATGAGGAGGAAGGTAAAATATACAACATTAAATGTGAAGAGGATATTAAATCTCTAATTGATAAAACTGTAAACAACAGCGAGTGAACAATACGCAGAGATAAGCGCCGTCCACGGTAGGGCGCATTCACACTACTCGTTTTACACATTTCTCAATCAAATGAATAGTGTTTTTGACTGCGTAGATGAAAATGTTGAATACACAAGATACGACAACAATAATTTATGGAGTAATAATATTAAAAACAAAGGAAAAGAGATAGATATAGTACATTTGAACATTAGATCGTTAAGGAAACAGTATGGGGAACTTTTATTAATGGTGGCACAATGCGAAAGAAAAATAGATATCATAGTGTTATCGGAAGTTAATGTGAAGCAGGAAGAATTGTCGTTTTTTACTATTACTGGATATAACTTGTTTTCAAATACACGAGAAGAAAGCAGAGGGGGAGGAATACTAATATATGCGAGAGATAGCCTAGAATTCAATGCGGACAAAATTGAGACCTTAGCGTCGGAAATGTTATATGGTATACTGAAAACATCAGACAAAACTACACATATCTTGTCAATATATAGACCGCCCAATACCAACAAAATAAGATTTGTAGGGGAACTCGAATGCATTCTGAAAAAAATTCCGCCAATGGATAATATAATTTTAATAGGGGACATGAATTTAGACCTGTTAAATAACAATTTAAACACTGTAATCTCGCAATATAAGAACATGTTGTGTGGACACGGCCTAGAATGCGCCATACCTACGACCGAGATAACGCGCGAAGCTATAGTAGATGGCAGGCTGCAGTCGTCGTGCATCGATCACGTGTGGGTGCGGCGGCGCAGTGTAGCGCGCGCCGCGGCGCACGTACTCACTTGCAAGCTCTCGGACCACCAATATGACGGGCCTGCGGCTGGACTTCGGTATATGTGATAGTGAGACAATTGAACCTGTGACGCGGCTTGTACTTAGTAACCAGCGAGTTAAAGAAAAGTTAAAGTTAGTTAACTGGACTGATCTATTAGTTATCGATTGCCCTTTGATCCTTTACGAGAAAATATGTAGTATTTTTGGTAATATCTATAATGATGCATTAATCGAAATTAAAAATCAAAATACTAAACGACAAACGCAACCATGGGTTGATAAAAAACTTGAAGGCATGATTGAACACAGAGACGAATTATTTAGAATATGGAAACGTAACCCTAAAAGTATGAGCTTAAGATTAGAATATACGCGGTACAGAAATAGACTTAATAAAATTATAGATGTTACTAAAAATAAATATAGGCAAAATGAAATTAAAGAATGTGAAGGAGATTTCAGGAAAATATGGGGAAATATAAATAGGTGGTTAGGGCGAACAAAGGGCAATGTAGACAGTACCATTAATAAATATTTGGGGAAAACGGATAGTGATCAAAACATAAGCAATACATTCTCATATACATTTACACAAGAAATCTTAAATATAAAACATCATTGTAACCATAATTTTTTAGACAGAAAATCCTATGTAAATGTGAGCGATGTGTCATTTAGGTATAGGCAGGTTAGTGGTAGCGATGTTGAAAAGATTATTGATAAATTAAGTGTAAGAAAAGCTCCAGGAATTGATAAAATTAGAGTCCAAGACTTAAAATTTGTTAAAAAAGATATAAGCAATATTTTGGCTAAATTTGTTAATTTATGTGTGTCTAGAGGTCTATATCCTGACCAATTAAAAATATCATTAATAAGACCGATATATAAACAAGGATGCCACATGAATTACACTAATTACAGGCCAATCGCTATATTGTCGGTAATAAATAAGATAGTAGAAAAAGTTGTAATAGAACAGATAAGTAACTTTTTGGAAAATAATAATATAATATCGCGGGTCCAGCATGGATTCAGAAGAGGTAGAAGTACCACCACTGCCTTGACTGAGTTCTCGAATTATGTAAACAGTCACCTTGGCGACGGACAACAGGTCATGGTCGTTTTTATTGATTTCAAAAAGGCATTCGACACGCTGGACCATGAGCAGCTGCTGCAGGCCATGGAGGAATGCGGCATCAGAGGCCCTACAAACCAGTGGTTCCGCGAATACCTGAGGAACAGGACCCTGCGCACTGTCATCAACGGGACGGCCGGCGACGAAGCCCGCGTCAGCCTCGGGGTGCCGACCGGCTCGGTGTATGGGCCTATCGGCTACATCATGCATGTCAACAGCGTGTCGAATGTCGTCAACAACTGTCAGGTAGTGATGTACGCGGACGACATGTGCCTGTTGTTCGCCGGCAGGACTGTCACAGACATGGTCGAAAGAGTGCAAGAGGATTTTGAGAATATTACCAGATGGGCTCATGACAATGGAATTATTCTAAACATAAGTAAAACTAAATGTATGATTCTACACTCTCCATACAATAAGTTAGCAAAAACTATATTACCTGCCGATATTAATGTTATAGGACACACATATGAATGTTTATATATAAATAAATGTAACTGCACATGTAATAAAATAGGAGTAGTTAACGAATTCAGATATTTAGGACTTCTGATAGATAAGCACTTTAACTGGAAAGTACATATTAATCAAGTATGCAATAAATTAAATTCAATACTGAGTCAGTTTTACCACTTAAGTCGAATAGTAAGTAGACGCACACTGTACGTGATATATTATGCACTCGCTGATGCTGTAATAAGCTATGGCTTGAGTTGTTATGGGATCACCTTTAAATCATACCTAGACCGAATAAAGCAACTGCAGATAAGAATAATTAAATACTTGGTGGATAAAACCACGAAATATGAGCACAGACACAATTATGATCTACTTTTCTCAACTTGTGGTATCCTTCCTGTGCAAAGTAAGGCCATATACTTAAATGTTTTACATAGTTACTATAGTGAAGAATTTAAAGTCAAAAGAATAAGTAAACGTAACTCTAGATCAGCTAATAAAATTAAATTATTGCAACCTCCAGCTAAGAATTACTACGGAAAAAGAACAAAAAAATATATAATTCCAAAGATTTATAATGAGTACCCTTTATTGCTTGAAGAAAAGAAGCTAAAGATAGGTAGTTTAAAATCTCAACTCAAAAAACTGCTATTAAATAAGCATAAGACTTTAAACACATAAAATGCAAATCAGAGCCCCAAAAGAAAAACATTAATTAATTAGTTAATATTATATAAGTACATAACTTACAAAATTTTTGAGATTACTTTAACAAAACTCCTAAAATTATGTCATGTAAAATTGTGTCCAGAAATTGACCCTATTTTGTTTGCTATAGGTACTAAAACCATTAAAATGCTTAGGCTCAATAGCAGGTATGCACGTTATCTTGCAGAATAATACCTAATTTAACAGGTCGACCGTTGCGTATGTATCTACCGGCATAATTACTTTTGTGGCGTCGAAATAGGGTTCATTATTGGAAACAGATGTACTGTCTGTAGGTAGTGTATATCTAATAGGTGGATTGTTATTTAGATATTAGAATATTAGATAAGATGGAGCGCATCGCCAACAAACTGTTTTACAGTTTGGCGAAACTTTAATGATATGCTTGTGTACATTGTCTTTTTTGTTAAATAAATTAAAAAAAAAAAAAAAAAAGAAGTGGTTCATTATATGCCAGGTCGAAACTTCAGAGGCTCATCTGTATTCTGTACTGAAAAACGTCGTACGATACACGTGCAAAAAGGAAATTCGTAACTCGTGTCGATTTAAAACACTCCCTTGACTCCCTTCGGTCGTGTTTTAATTTATCGCCACTCGTTTCAAACTTCCTTTTTTACGCACTTGTATCGTAATGTACTATTTCAGTACAGATGATGGTTTTTTTACGCACTAGTACGAGAGGTGGTTCATTATATGCCAGGTCGAAACTTCGGAGGGCCATCTGTACTGAAAAACGTCGTACGATACACGTGCGAAAAGGTCGTAACTCGTGTCGATTTAAAACACTCCCTTCGGTCGTGTTTTAATTTATCGCCACTCGTTTCGAACTTCCTTTTTTTCGCACTTGTATCGAAATGTACTATTGGCTGTCCCATAGAAATGAACGGCATCATAACAGTAGAAATGTAGGAAACAGTCAATTTTTTTTTCGCGATTTCAGCATTGGTTTCATATTAATAGATGTTCATTATGACCTCAAAAGTCACAATGCAAAAGTTTGAATGGTTCGTTTTATTTCACCGTGCATAGTAAGTTTTCGATATTCAAAAAGCAGCTCACAGTGTTCAAAACTGTGTCCATGAACTTGCCATGAACCTTGAGTGAGGGTGGTCGGAGTAATAAATATTATCAGGCCTGGGTGCGTAGCCGAATGGCACAAACGCTCACAAAACGCTCACGAAACGAAACGCACGTAGACATCTATCTCTATCGCTCTTGCGTATTGGCGCGACAGAGCCAGACTACCTTTCGCGGCGTTTCGGTTTCGTTTCGCGTCGGAGAAATGCCATTCGGCTACGGGCCAGTTAGGCCAAACCTTCGTTTGCCAGCTGCGTGCTATAAAAAGTAAGCCTAAATTGTTTGTTTCAAACGTTACTTTTTGTCGTTTTCAATCAAATTCTGGCACATTGTGGCTTAAGCACAAGCTTTAACAGATAATTGGGAACTTGCCTGGTGCCCTAGCCGAATGGCATTTTTGCGACGCGAAACGAAAAATAAACGCCGCGAAAGGTAGTCTGGCTCTGTCGCGCCAATACGCACGAGCGATAGAGATAGATATCTACGAGCGTTTAGTTTCGTGAGCGTTTCGTGAGCGTTTGTGCCATTCGGCTACGTACCCTGTACTTAAAATAATACTATGTACATTTAGGTATTACGATACAAGGCGGTAAGAGAAAGTTTGAAAAGAGCGGCGATAAATAAATAAATAATGTTTTTTTAGCACACATTATTATGGCCCTTTGAAGTTTTGACCTGTGTGCGTAGACGAATGCACAAACACTCACGGTAATAATTAATCTCTTTCTATCTATCTCTATCGCGTATTGGCGAGCCAGACTACATTTCTGCGGCGTTTCGTTGGCGTTTTGCGTCGCAGAAATGCCATTCGGCTACCGGGGCCTGTGTTCGCAGGCTCACGATTCGTTCACGATTCGCTCACGATTCGTGAACGTTTCGCGAATCGTTTTTAGCATTCAGCTACGCACCCTGACAAGAAATGTACTACGTACTTTACGAACTGTTGCAAAAAAAAAAAACAACATAATAATTATGTACCAAAAATCCATACTAATATTATAAATGGGAAAGTGTGTGTGTCTGTTTGTTTGTCCGTCTTTCACGCCAAAACGGAGCGACGAATTGACGTGATTTTTTAAGTGGAGATATTTGAAGGGATGGAGAGTGCCACAGGCTACTTTTTGTCTCTTTCTAACTCGAGCGAAGCCGCGGGAAAAAGCTAGTATTTTATAAATCAATCCACCTAAATTTTAGCTCAGTCCAAACTTTTTACACTAACACATTAACCCACCAGGAATCGGAAATCGCATCACGATTATAAATGAAAGTCTATTTCCGCCGTTTTATTTATAAATCCGGTAAATACATCGTTATTTCGGGACCGTGGGCTGGGATTAACTGTCAGTTGTTAATTTTGATGTTTGTTTACTTCGCTGGACAAAAAATATGGTTGTGTAAGAACAACCTACGTAACATGTGACAGATCAGGTGCCGTAGCCGAATGGCATTTCTGCGACGCGAAACGAGATCGAAACGCCGCAGAAAGGTAGTCTGGCTCTGTCGCGCCAATACGCAAGAGCGATAGAGATAGATATCTACGAACGTTTCGTTTCGTGACAGTTTCGTGAGCGTTTGTACCATTCGGCTACGTAGGCAGAGCCTGTTCTCAAATATTTAAATGAATGAATGCTTTATGGATACATGGTACATTTTCAAGTCAGTTTCTGCGCTGGGGCATGTGCACCGAATGGAGCCCTCCAGAATACCTTGACGTGTCTTGCTAGGTGCATTCGCGTCGCGTATGCTAAAACGAACGCTGGAAGACCGATGCCACGCTTCAAAGACTGTGTTAAATGAGACATGTCTGCATTTCAAATCGACCATCAAGCCTGGGTAACCTTACCTGAAGACCGTGGTCAATGGCGAAAGCGTGTTGTGGTGGGGAGAAGGCTATGCAATGAAGCCTGGTTTAATATGTTAGATAACAAAAGGTGTCTCAGTACGCAAACCGAGACTGGAACCTCAGGGTATGAGTCTCTGCCAAAAAAAGTGGCAGGTCCTGCCGCTCGCGAATCGGCCTCCACAGTCACCAAATCCTTTGTCGAAACAGCAATGTGTAAATCGTCTACAATAGACGCAAAGGCATTTGATGATGATGACTACATACATGTAATTATATTTGATATAATAAATATATATTATAGGACATTCTTACACAGATTGACTGAGGCCCACGGTAAGCTCAAGAAGGCTTGTGTTGTGGGTACTCAGACAACGATATATATAATATATAAATACTTACATACATAGAAAAAATCCATGACTCAGGAACAAATATCTGTGCTCATCACACAAATAAATGCCCTTAACGGGATTCGAACCCGGGACGCGGCGTAGCAGGCAGGTTCACTACCGACTGCGCCAGACCGGTCGTCAAACCATATATGTACTTATCTTATTTATAATTAATTATAAGTCTTTGTTATACTGACATTCGATTGTAACCATTGTTACAACAAGATGGGTTTTCTTAAAGAATATTAGGTATTTAACATTTAGTTTGATTTCCTTGAACTTTAAAACTTGAACTTGATGCTTAAAGAACATTATCTATCTCTCCCTTAGTGATCGTATTGCTATTTTTACTCTGTGGTTGGTACGATTGCTGTATATTTTTGGTTTGATACTATATATCTGGCTTGTATATTACTATTTAAGTATGTTTATGTAAGTCTATTTATATTCTCTTATAAGTATGTGTATGTTTATTCTATTTGTGTGTTGGAAATTAGAATAATTATGTTTTTTTATTTCGAAGCACCTACTCTTTTTGATTATGTTTTTTTTATTTCCGCTACCCAAAGTTTGTCTGGTAGAGATCGTTCTTTAGCGATAAGACCGCCTGTTGTCTGCCTCTATTTATAATCATTTGTTTTGTCTCCACTGTATCTTTTGCTGAGGTGTGCCAATAAAGTGTATTCTATCTAACTTTCTATTTGTAAAAAGTCCCAACCCCACCCCCGTTCTAAACGTTTCCCGCCCTCCATACCATTGTGTGAGTATGGGTATCCATACTGTAATGGGTTATTCCGTGCCTGTTGTTTCGGAAAACGGTTTCCATCCCACCGGGGTATTCCTGTTTCAACTACAAAATCGATGATGGAAGCTCTTTTATCTTCCCATAAATATTTACATCATCCACACAGCTAAGGGGAAAGGAGTAACGCAAACATTGCTTTCAGCTGGAAACCGTAAAATATGAGGACCCGGGTGCCCTGTTCACTCATGGAAGCGGTTCGTCGAAAATGAGCTTCTATCGAGCCGGTTTGAGCTGGATAGGAGCGAAGACACGAAGGTCGCTGAAGATAGGAAATCGTGGCGCGAGCTTTGTGAAGACCTTTTGAACCTCTGGGGTGACAGGACTACAATAACAATAACACACAGCTAAGGTCCATTTACCTACACGGTGAGCGAACTCACATGCGATTTTAGTTACATTACGGACTGTGTGTTTAGTTATATCACGTAAAATTCAGCACATCAATAAAATACCACAATGTAATAAAACTCGAATACGAGTTCTCACGCCTTGTAAACGGGTCCTAACTGAACATGACTAATTATTATTGCCAATACAAAGGCTATAAGTACCTAGGGATAGTAAGAGTAAAATGATAGTTTGCTTAAGACGCTACAGGAGCGAAAATGTTAAGATGGAAAGGGGGGCTTTTTAATATGGGAATTCTAGTTGAATATGCTAGTGTTATTAACAAGATTTATCAAAAACAATGTCCATTAAGAACAACTAATAGATATTGCGAAAAAAAATCTTTAAAAACGAGGTTCCGCTCTCGACTGTTTCCTCCTTCAAAACTTAATCAGTCGTAACGAAATTTGAGAATCTGAACAATAATGAAATAATCTGTGTCGGATCGTTTAGTTTTTTGGCTAATTGTCAAATTTGAATACCACACCGTTTTTTGACGCCTTAATCAATAACGCCGTTTTTGGAAATTTTTGATGGGCTGACAGCGTCTTTAAAAATATGTATTTCAAAATAATCAAAACGGACCGACACAGATAAAAATAATAATAATCTGTGTTGGAAAAAAATCATTGCTGTATCTTCAAATACCAGGGAGGAAATAGTCGAGAGCGTTTGTATGGAGAATTGACCCCTCCTGTATCGTCTTAAGTATACGATGCCGATCGATTGTGGTGATGGTGATTGACTGACAGCATTGTCTTTTTCATAAACTATGAATCAGGTTTAAATAAGTAGACTTACCCGACTAGACGATAAATATTATACCTAACTTATGTGTGTGTATAAAAGTAAATACAGTAGAAAACGTTCAGCGTCGAATGTTTTTGACCATCTTTATCGTAAATAATGATAATCCCGTTTTACAAGGACAACCCATTCTTCAAGTAGATAAACATTTCTCCGAAATTTATAGCACCTACAAAAAACACAAATAAATATACACCAAATTTCTAGAAATTGGCAATAAAAAAGTCAATGTAGAACCGATATCTGTTCCAATCCAATTATCTGTGCGGCTTCAAGTGCAATGTATCTCCAGTTTACATCTTTCAACTCGAATCACAACAAATCTGCTGATTTACTATAAACCTTATCAGTACGTGTATTGCTTCAGTTTAGTTTGATTATAATGATTCGGATGGGAGTTTCTGAAAGTAATTTTCAGATTTTATACAGAGAATCTATTTGGACGGCGGTAGATTTATGGGGCGAGAGTGGAATAACCCCATTGTCTCGTCCCGCGGCCAGTCTGCCGTAACCTACCGATTCTAATATATCTATAAGTACACACCTAAAGATACAACATAATACAATGTACACAGATATGTATACTGTCCAGTTCGAACTTTAAGATACGCCAAAAGAAATATTAGCGTCAATTACTTTATGTCATTCTGTACACTGGCATGAGGCATACCTTCCTTTATTAGGGTTCCGTACCAAAAAGGTACAAAAGGAACCCTTATGGCGACGCTTTGTCCGTCTGTCTGTCTGACTGTCACATTTCTAAATATCTTGAGAACTACTTATGCTATCGATTTGAAATTTGGAACAGTTATGATATATATCGTTAGAAAGAGCTCAAATTGTACATATCAAAACTATTAAATATTTTTGTTGTGGAAAAAATGAGGAATTATGAAGGAAAATGTAAAAGAAAATACCGTTCCCCCCTAGGTCGTGGTCGTATGCCACAATTATAAACTTTAAGGTAAGTAAGTACATAAGGTAAGTACATAATACTGGAAAAAGGAATGGAACGATAACCTCCCCTGTGGGATAGGGATAGCTATAAATCCTACAGTAAGACCACCTGGCTTCTCGCTGCCTAGAAAAGAATGGTGCCAACTAAATAGGTTGAGAACTGGCTGCGGCCGTACCCGAGCATTCCTGCACAAATGTGGATGGATAGAATCTCCAGGGTGCAGTTGCGGGGCTCCCGCGCAGGACATCGAGCACATCGTTCAGCACTGCCCTATCAGCAAATACAGTGGAAACCCTGCGGACTTGTTCACCCTGCATAATGACGTAATCCAATGGATCCAGAACCTTAGAATACCTTTATAAACGACTGAACAATTAAGCCATACGAATAAATAAAAAAATTCGGAATCTCTGCAAGTATATATAAAATGTACAAACTTATTATAACATTGAATTTATGTACTGAAAAGAATACAATTAATTAATTATTTATGTACTGTGAATATCATGCATGATAATTTCATACAATAATTCTATCTTGTTTCATACTTTTTAGACCACATTTTATAGTAGTCGGGTTTTAGTTTTTGAACTTATTTTTTATTTAACTTACTTTGGAGTTACATTTTATTTATTAAATATGAGGGCGCTGAAGGCGCCCGGCTTAGGACCGCGTGCGTCGGGCTTCGCCCGACCCTTTAAGTTTCAGGGCGACAAAGGCGCCCGGCTTAGGACCGAGTACGTCGGGCTTCGCCCAACAGTTTAAGTTAGAGGGCGCCGAAGGCGCCCGGCTTAGGACCGCGTGCATCGGGCTTCGTCCGACACTTTAAGTTTGAGGGCGCCAAAGGCGCCCGGCTAAGGACCGCGTGCGTCGGGCGTCGCCCGACACTTTAAGTTAGAGAGCACCGAAGGCGCCCGGCTTAGGACCGCGTGCATCGGGCTTCATCCGACACTTTAAATATGAGCCTATGAGGGCGCCGAAGGCCTCTTTAAGTTGTTTTAGGACGTGACTCTGTAAGGACTCTTTAAGTAGATTTAGGACCGCGTCTATGGTATGTACAATCTCATGAAGCATACCATATACTATATACTGAAAGAGACAGGTATAGCTGGCAATCAGTATCGATGTACCGCATTTTCTCTCTATGAAAATTATATTAACTTTAGATGATAAACTGGATTTCAATAATATATTGTAGTAGAAAGTCATTATGGCACGATGACGTAACATACCCTTCATCTATGGTTTCCTGCAATCTATGATACACGTCAGAATGTCAAAACAGCGTGAGACTTCATCTAGTTATTATTATGACTCTAGTACTAAATTGAACTTTAGGTCGAAAAAATATTGCAAATCTTTAATAAAATTCATATATAAAGCAGCCAAATTAGTTCCTTTGGCAAAAGCCTTCTTGTGTAACCGCAGTCGGATAATGCGTGGAACTATGGCAGAGCGCTTGCGGATTTGCACATAGTCAATTTTTCCGAGAAATTAATGAATTATCCGGTGTAATCAAGTAATGCTGGAAATAAAAGCTGAAATGGAAATGTGCTAATTAAGGCCTTTCAAATGATATACAACATGTCACCCTAACTTCATTTTATTTTTTTGCTTCCTTACTTTATGACCTCTAGAGGGCGCCATGTTTCGTTTGCGGTGACGTCATATAGCCTATAACCAGCGGACGATTAAGACAATTAGAATGACATATCGTTTGACAAATTCTAATGAGTACTTTAGAAGTTATGAGGGAACAGATGAACATACATACATACATATATACATACATACCCACTTACATACCGGTCAAAATCATAACTCTCCTTTTGCGTTGCCGTAGTCGGGTAATGAGTTTCTATTTCTATAACACCATTGTTTAGTTCCAGAATGTATTGGATCCAATCACCTGAGCCCCTACTATGGATCTCCTCAAACATATCATGATCGTGTACCCCTCAAATACAGACATATTTATTTCTTTATTTTAATATCAATACACATTAAAAAACTAATATTTGTAGATATCATCACGTGTAGTGTAGGTACTCTATGATAGTATATTTAACGTGGCGCTAAAAATTGAGGTACGATTCTAAGTATGAAGATTATCAATCCTATATAATTCATCCTTGGTTCTAGTAACCGTGTGGGACCGCTGTTCAGTTTTTTCATACAATTAATTTAAAGCATGAGTAAATAGGTATCTCATAGGTAAGCGTGCTCCCCCGTAGACCGCATCATCACTTACCATCCGGTGTGATCGTGGTCAAACGTCTACCTATTCATACAAAAAAAAAGCCGAGAAAAACATTTAAAATACGACCGAGCTACAGAAGATCTAAGAGCTTCGTTTACACCATTAATCATCTCATGTGATGGGGCCATTGGGACCAAATATAACAGTTTCCTGAAAAGAACAGCATCAAAATTAAATACGAAATGGGGAAAACCATACTCGCAAATTATGTTTTGGTTGAAGGTAAAAGTCCAAATTTCCCTTATTCGAGCAGTCTCAATAAGAGTGAGAGGCACCCGGAGACTTATAAGGGCCTTCTAATCTGAGGACGGAGCAGGGATCCTGTACTAGAGCCTTAATGAGAATATGTAAGTGATTTTCATCTTCTCAACAATCATGTTAATTTAACGTTCCAGATTAGTGTTATATATATATATATATATATATAGATATCTCCACTCGGTCAATGTTGATCAGACGGGTTTTGGCATCAGTTAATTGTTGATCCGTTGGCAATTGTTGATCACAACAGTTTTTGTTGATCTAATGTATGACTCGGCATACAAATGTGGCTCCGATCGGATCAACAACTGCTGTCCATCTGCCGGCAAAATTACGAACTATTCATAGCATTTTTTATACAAATCCGCTCCGTCAATTGTTGATCTGATTCAAATGGACCAATCAGGGAACACCTTCTCCACGATTGGTTGTTTGCTATTGTGCGCTGTTGCCACTGTTCTCTGCAATCAATATCCTTCTATTGTACATACTAAGTAACCTTCTAATATGTACTACAGAGATTTATTAAGGTAATAAAACTTAAGTAACAAATAAATAACAAGCTAACTCTAAAAAAATAATAAAACAACTTAAAATTAAATTAAAAACTAATCTAAACTAAAATAAATCTAAATAGGGCTGAGTTGACAAGAAAGGCCATGGTGTCCAAGCTCGTCGACGGTTGTGCCGCAGGGGCACCTATGAGGGGTGCAGACCTTTACTCCGAGCCTGAGGCTCACGGCTAGGCGCAGGGTATCAGGCTCTAGACCACTG
Source organism: Leguminivora glycinivorella (assembly GCF_023078275.1). NCBI lineage: Eukaryota > Metazoa > Arthropoda > Insecta > Lepidoptera > Tortricidae > Leguminivora > Leguminivora glycinivorella. The sequence continues at coordinate 6,124,116 of NC_062979.1, forward strand.
GGAGGCGAAGGGTAAGCGTGCAGCCACTGGCCGGATTCCTTTTCTGCGGCTGCTAACAGCCGCGCCCGCATTGTGGCAGTGGTACCAGGACTGGAAAGGAGTTCGTCGAAGGTACAAATAGTGTCGTCCCAGCAACGTTGGATATGTAATTTTTAGGAAAAATTTGACTCGGACAAGCCGTCAGCCAGGCGTTTCTAGCGTCCGTCAGGCACGCCGTCTCGAAGTTTAAAGGGCAGGCCCTTAATATTTTACCTACGAGGGCGGACGTGCCGTGGACAGGTGATAGAAACGACGGCAAAGCAACACTAGAAATTTTGCGCGTACCCAACCCGCAGAATCTGATGGGAAGGGACGCCTGGTTCCAGGAACGCTCGCTGAGCTGAATGTTTAAAATTGACTCTAAAGAAGATCTAATGAGGTCGTCAATAGGTGATAATAAATTTTGGTGCTTCCAAAAAGGGCAGCAGCGAAGCAAATAAGTAAATTTTGGTACAAAAAGGCAGAATTTTAAAATAGTCAGAGCGGAATGAGAATTTATCTCGAGTAAGCGATCAGCGCAGTTTTTGAATTAGGAAGTCGCGTTTGTAATGACGTTAGGAATGGCTTCTTCGAAGATGGGTGACCCTAGGAGGTTTAATGAGTCCTTGTTGACAAATTTAATGTTAGGCGTAATTGCTTGAAATTTTTGAATGGTGTCGGGATTAAAACTGTTGAGATATAGGTAACTCGCATTTATCGGAATTTAATTCAAGTCCAATTCGTTGAAATTTATTTTTTATTTCCAATAGGTCAGCTAATACTGTGTTAGCATCACCTCCTAGGGTACCGTCATCTAAGTACCATACGTTAAATTTTGAATTTAGATTTTGAATAATAGGATTTATGGCTAGACTAAAAACGGTTGGTCCGAGAGGATCGCCCTGCTGGCAGCCTACTTCAGAGGAGAGTTCATGGGTTTTGTATACCAATTTTGAGGGATTTGCGTAGCAATTTAATAAATAGTTGTAGAGTTCTGAAGTGTGGTTATTGACTTCTGCAAGCAGGGCGTCCCTATTGAGCGAGTTAAATGCATTTTTGACATCCAGTTTAAGCACTACCTCACACTGGTCATTGATAAGGCAGGTGCGGAGAGCGTGTACTGCCGCTTCACACCCACCCCTAGTGCCAAAGCCGAGTTGTACAGGTTCGAATTCTTTCTGTAATTTTGTAAGTAGGTATATGTCGCACAGAAATTTTGGATGTTAAACGACTAAAAGTTGAACCAACGGCAATGGGCCTAATATACCCCCATCTTTTTTCGTAAGGGTAATAAGATTTGGGCCATAAATAATGGGTACAAAGAGGGGGTTTACTTTTCCAGACAGCATGAAGTTGGTTAATTTAGTAAGAGCGATAATGAGGCGTTTGCCAGCATCGCCGACGCAGTGTGAGGTTAGGTCTTTTAAGTATTGTGGAGAAATTCCATCAAGACCTGCTGCCGAACCCGTTTTGAATGTGAAAATTGCATTTATTGTGTCTTTTTCTTGTACTTGAAGACACACATTAGGTTCTGTAGGCGGATCTAAAAAGTATGGAGTTGCTGGGCCAGACGAGTGCTTGTCGCGCAAAGCCGATAAAGTCTCAGGTGAGTCCACAGACAGCACGTCGGTTGAAAAAAGCAAGCGTGCGGCTCCTTTAAGGTCGCCATTGCTTACTTTTCCCTCAACAGTATTTTTTAAATTGTTGCTAGAACGGTATGATGAACATGTGAGTGAGTGACAGTCATCTATTATCAGAAGTCGCATGAAGAGTGGAAAAGGAAAAGGTTAGTAAGTGTTTCCAAGGATCAGTGCTGTTGCTTTCTACGCAGGTATTGATAACGTCGGTTAGTCGACTAGCTATGGTGATCCTTGCTCCACGCGGTATTCTTTTGATTACAGGAAAATTATTTTTGAGATAGCTGAGGTGGAGGAGGAATTAAGTTATTTACATCGATGTCAGGTGTTAGAGGGCTGGGTTGGTGTCCTATTATGAGTGGACATGTGGCGATGATAGGCGGATTTACAATTTTGTGGCATTTTCCTATATGAATATTTAGACCACGAGTTGTAGAGAACGATTTGTCGCACTGATCGCAAGGAAACGCTTGTAACGACGTAGACGTACTGCCAGTGGCTGATGTATTGGTCTGCATCCAAACAGGCTTAAAATTATTAACAATTAAATACTAAAACTTACGATAAATAACAATAAACCATATGAAAAAAACCGCACGTGCCAATATTAGCAAGCGAAAGATTCCAATATTAAGAGATTAAAGATTCAAAAAGTGGAATCTTGAGCGTTGCGAGGATTTCAAGGTACGAAGGTTAAACAAACTTTGCCACCGAGTGAAACACAAACTTTTTCACCACACCAACACGAACAAAGTACTGAGTATAAAACATGAAACTAAATCAAATCCATTGAATAATTCAATATTTATGATTCAAAATCATCATTTATAAGTAAAATCTACCAGCCCACTTAAGGCATAAAGTTAAAATTTGTATGAAATTACTTTGCACTCTTGTGGATTAAATGAAATTTTGCTATCTGTTTTCGAATAGCAAAGAAAGCCTTTACCAGTTGGGGTGGTGAAATAGTTATTTATTATACAAGAGTGCAAAGTTGTATTTTAACGCCGAGTGTGGAATTAAAATACATTTTACACGAGAAGTAAAATACATTGCACTCGTGTGTAACACGTTATTTGTTATACAAGGGGCAAAGTTGTATTTTAACGCCGAGTGTGGAATTGAAAAACGAGCAAGTGAAAGGATTCTATAGTTGAATAGAATCCTGAACTTGTGAGTTTTTTAAAACACGAGAAGTAAAATACATTTGCACCCGAGTGTAACACAAAACTTTTCCCCTCACTATAGCGAGGAAACTACAACGCAAAAAAATGCGTTTATCACTGCTTCCAGTAGTTCCACAGGTGGTAAATCATCTTTATTACTAGATTCACCTACTTTTATCAATTTCAAAGCAGTTAATTTGACTTTATTCAATGCAAAATTACTTTACCCACTAATGGATAAAATGCGTTTTTACCCGCTGGTATTAAAGGACAAAACACGTGTTTCCAAGCTAGTCAGGGGAAAAACTTTTTCCACTATAGCGAGGAAAGTACAACGCAAAAAACGCGTTTATCACTGCTTCCAATAGTTCCACAGGTGGTAAAACATCTTCGTAACTAGATTAACCCACTTTTATCAATTTTAAAGCAGAAAATTTGCCTCTATTCAAGGTCAAATTACTTTATCCACTAGTGGATAAAATGCGTTTTTACCCGCTGATATTAAAGGACAAAACACGTGTTTCCGAGCTAGTGAGGGGAAAATAACTTATTCTCAAGTATGCAGAGAAATGTCATACGTGCCTAAAAATAGGCTCGGAAGTACCCATTTAGAGCGTGGCAACAGAAGAGGATATGTAATGGAATTTCGTACAACTTTCCCGGCCTAGGCCTTGTCACTCCAATATGGAGCCGGCTTTACGATCAGCTGATCGAGTAGGTATTCTCTACAGCCCGCATCGTTTGGCGGATTTACAGAAAAATAGTACCTATACAAACCTCGGTCGGTGGGAAAGCTTCGAATCACATGCTAGTCCACCTCGGCTTCGCCTCAGCCGACAATTACATGGTATCCGAGACATTTCCCACTTAAACGGCCTAGGTATGTAATCTCTACTATCACGCTGTCAGCAACCGATGCCCATATTATGTAGTATTATTACTTATTCTGTGCCGATATCGTACAGTAATAAAACCGGCCAAGTGCGTTCCGTACCATTATCCGTTTTGATATTCACTTTATTATGTTTTTAGTATTTGTTGTTATAACAACATAAATACATTATCCGTAAAGAATTCAATTGTCTAACTATCACGGTTCATGAGATACAGCCTGGTGACAGACAGACGGACAGCGAAGACTTAGTGATAGGGTCCCGTTTTACCCTTAAGTACGGAACCCTAATTATCACCCGGAGGGGTTTACTGACGATTCGCCAAAAAACGTTTCCCAAAGTTTCACATCCCAAACTATTATTCCCAAATTATCATTTCCCAAATAAACGTTTGGCAAAACAACTTATCGCAAATTGACATTTAGCAAAACTTTTTTTGGCAAGTATTTGTTTCCCAAAATATTTACTTGGTCAAATTTCATTTTACCAAATATTATTTAGTCAAAGGTATTGTTAGGCAAAATTTCCATTTCCCAATATATTGTAATTAAATGGCGCACTAGAAATTTGTTTGTTGATTTTATACTTTGTGTCCAAGATTTGTGTGAAATAATGTGTATGTCGTACTTTTTTTCCTCCTGCTGCAAATGTCAAGGATGACATTTTCATTTACATGGCCGGATACGGCGGATACATTTTATTAAAAAGAAACCTTATGTTTTCAAAATCATTATGTTCTATTAATTTTTAATTACTTTAAAAAGCCATTTTCGGTTTTCTCACTGTCAACCTAACACGCTCCTCCTCGCTTCGCTCGTCGTCGCACCTAAACTGAACCTGTCGCACACGAGTTTTCTGTTACAATACTAATAAAATTATTACATTACATTTATGCCTTGTAATATTTATTGTCAAACGTGGTTTTGCATGGTGTAATTTGTAGAAACATTTTTTGACAAAAAAATAGTTAACAAAGTAATTTTGTCCAGTAATTAATTTGAGCAAACTTTTCTAGTCCAACTGAAGCCTTGGGAATAAAACTGAAATTATCATTTGACAATTTTAAGTTAAAGGCAAAAAAATGGTTTACTGACGATTCGCCAAAAAACGTTTCCCAAAGTTTCACATCCCAAACTATTATTCCCAAATTATCATTTCCCAAATAAACGTTTGGCAAAACAACTTATCGCAAATTGACATTTAGCAAAACTTTTTTTGGCAAGTATTTGTTTCCCAAAATATTTACTTGGTCAAATTTCATTTTACCAAATATTATTTAGTCAAAGGTATTGTTAGGCAAAATTTCCATTTCCCAATATATTGTAATTAAATGGTGCACTGGAAATTTGTTTGTTGATTTTATACTATGTGTCCAAGATTTGTGTGAAATAATGTGTATGTCGTACCTACAAACCTTATGTTTTCAAGACCATTATGTTCTATTATTTTTTAATTACTTTAAAACGCCATTTGCTCACTGTCAACCTAACACGCTCCTCCTCGCTTCGCTCGTCGTCGCACCTAAACTGACCCTGTCAGGCTGTCACACACGAGTTTTCTGTTACAATACTAATAAAATTATTACATTACATTTATGCCTTGTAATATTTATTGTCAAACGTGGTTTTGCATGGTGTAATTTGTAGAAACATTTTTTGACAAAAAAATAGTTGACAAAATAATTTTGTCCAGTAATATTAATTTGACAAAAATAAAGTTGAGCCAACTTTTCGTGTCCAACTGAAGCCTTGGGAATAAAACTGAAATTATCATTTGACAATTTTAAGTTAAATTTGGCAAAAAAATCTTCGGTAAATTAAATTAATCCCGTAGAAATGAAAATGCAAATGCCTAAATATTTTCGAAATTTGCGATGTGAAATTTTGACCAAACATGTTTTTGGGATATAAGTTTTGCCATTAAAAACGTTTGCGAAATAAAGTTTTGACTAAATAAAATTTGACTAAGTAAAATTGTGCCAAATGATAATTTGACCAAACAAAATCATTGCGAAACATACCTTTGCCAAACAATACTTTGGGAAATGAAACTATTGCGAAATGATTATTGGGAAATGAAATTTGACGAAACGTTTTTTGGCGAAACGGCAGGACACCCAAAAAAATCTTCGGTAAATTAAATTAATCCCGTAGAAATGAAAATGCAAATGCCTAAATATTTTCGAAATTTGCGATGTGACATTTTGACCAAACATATTTTTGGGATATAAGTTTTGCCATTAAAAACGTTTGCGAAATAAAGTTTTGTCTAAATAAAATTTGACTAAGTAAAATTGTGCCAAATGATAATTTGACCAAACAAATTCATTGCGAAACATACCTTTGCCAAACAATACTTTGGGAAATGAAACTATTGCGATATGATTATTGGGAAATGAAATTTGACGAAACGTTTTTTGGCGAAACGGCAGGACACCACCCGGAGGCCGTGCGCGCCTCAGCACAGGCGCGCGTCATTTGTTTTGAGAGTCCGTAAACAAATAAATGGAGCCTATATATTTTTAGATATTATAATATTATTTATATGGATAAAGTTATGTATACAATTGTATATTGCACATAATTAGGTTTTAAAACAATAGTGTGATCTTATACAGCTCGTTTCATAAAACCGCACTCGTGTTTTAATTAGGCTTGTGTCGTTCACGAACTATGAACTGTTAGGAATAAAATCCCATCAATGACCGAAATGAACTGAATCTTTCCAGGCTCCAAGATTCGGTCTTTGCTCATTTAGTTCAGTATAGGATCGGCGAGCGCGAGCGGTTTGGATCGAGAACGAATGTGTGACTGCGCCGACTGAGAGCGAGAGCTACTTAGCAGAGCAACAAAAAAAACGTCAAATTTTTGATATTAGAGTTCGGTTACTTACAACCTTTGGGCCCGGAATGTTACTCTCTGTGGACTATTAGTATCATTTTGACACTATTCGGTCCCATTCGTTCTGATCTTTCCGACCGCAATGGTCGCTGGTCTGGCTGAACTAAATGAGCAAAAGACCTAAAAGAGCGAACTAGTTCGTGGGAGCGATTGAAAGAGATCGGAGCGCTCCGATCAACGAACGAAACGGCACAAGCCTAGTTTTAATGCCCTTTATTATGTTAGTCACATACCTAATAACTAATAATTATTTGTGAGTGTGCACAGCAAAACGTCCCTCTTTGTCGATTGCTATAAAGCCGCTTGGTCAGTTTATTCATATTAAAATACAAGTAAATCTCGCCTTAATGGTAAACGGCAAAGTGGGACGTTTTACTAAAATACACTCACATTTGTATATTCATGCCAAATAACAGCTTTCTAGTGCAAACGGTCTCTGAAATTACCCTCGGACAGACAAACAGATAGAGAGACAGACAGACATGGCGAAACTATAAAGGTTCCGTTTTTGCCATCTTGGTTACGGAACCCTAAAAAGCAATAGTTGTAGCAGAGATTCTACACAACCGTAAATTATAAATGGAACCACAGAATACATATAAGTCTTAGCGGGCAGACACCCATTTTTTTACTTTTGGAGCAATTATTTCCGAAAATATTAACAATATCAAAAAATGATTTCGGTAAACCCCTTTTCCTTTTTAAATACCTATCCAACAATATATCAAGCCTCCCAAGCACGCGAGGCCGTAGGCCGAGCTCCGGACGGACAACTACAAGTGCTCCCACGCAGAACAATAATAAAAGTGTCTGAAAAGCGAAGCGGCGGGCCGGAGGCCCAACGCTGAGCTTCGAAACCCAGCGAGGGCCGGAAGCCGAGCTCCGCATAGGGCCGAAGGCCTGGAGCGTCTCTGAGAGGCTCCCAAGCACGTGAGGCCGCAGGCTTATTTGTCATATTTACAATAAAACTTTTTAGCTAGGATTTTAAACTGTAAAAAATACTATTTTTAAAATAAAAAGACATGTGATACGTGTTAAAAAGGTGAATATTATTTTTTTTTCTATACTACGTCGGTGGCAAACAAGCATACGGTCCGCCTGATAAAAAGCGGTCACCGTAACCTATGGACGCCTGCAACTCAAAGAGTGTCGCACCCCATTAGAAACTTGTACACTCCCCTTTGCTGTGTGTGCACAGCAAAAAGGAGTGTACAAGTTCAAAGGAGGGTTTGGGTTGCCGACGACTCAAAGGACAATAGACGGAACAAATTAGTTCCGTAAGTCCTCCCGTCGTCAGCACCCCGCACCCTCGTTGAGCTCTGGCAACCTTACTCACCGGGGCAGGAACACAACACTATGAGTAGGGTCTAGTGCTATATGGCTGCGGTCTTCTGTAAGGCGGAGGTACTTCCCCAGTTGGGCTCAGCTCTAGAGTCGAGCGAGACAATATCCGCTGTGCTGTGCCCTACCACACAAAGCGGAATATCATTCGCTATGCCCTACCTCCTCCTATTTGGACTTAACGTAACCTAACCAGAAGGGACAACTATTGTTGATCAGATATCAGATCTGATCGAGCATCATCTGTATGCAGAGTCAGTCATACATCAGATCAACAAAAACTGTTCATATTAACTATTGCCAACGGATCAACCATTACCTGATGTCACAACCCATCTGATCAACATTTGTTGACAGGATTAATATTTCTCGGCGAGGTCATTGAACCTTTATAGGTTGAATGAGTGATCATTACGAAAAAATAAACTAAATTATTGTCATCGTAATTTGAGTTTTGGCATAAAAAGAGCGATTATTTAATAAAGTAGGTACCTACCACACTAGGATATTTGCCAAATAAAAAAAATTACTTAGTTACATGTATGAAGTGCCCCCTCTCCCCTAATTTTTTTTCATTATTTATCTACAAATCCTAGTACCGGCACTCAAAACACACCTTCGTGTAAAAATTGATCAACGTAGGCTTTATGGTTACTGAGTAAAGCGGCTGTGAAATACGGACAGACGGACGGACATGACAAAACTATAAGGTTTCCGTTCTTGCCCATTCTCACTACGAAACCCTAAAATCATTGAATTGTTCAACGAGCCCACCCAGGAAACTGAGCAACCGCCGCCCTGCGTCGCGCCCGCCCGGGCAACAGGGCGACCGACTATGCGCATTCTCATCCCAAGCTAGCCCAGCAAAAGGCCGATCTCTTCGCCGAGCAACGAGCCTGCTATAACGATGGATAGCCCAACAATGAGCAACGAAATCGGCGGCGGAATGACGAACGATGACTCAATAAGGGCGAGTTGTATATACCAACACACTTTAACACACTGATCAATGTCAAATATGGCGCGGCAGCTGTCATCCCGTATAGAACTGTCAAAACTTTTCATTCGTGTATGAGAAGTTTTTACAGTTTGGTGCTACTCACCCTAAGGGTACGTTGCATCAAACCGTCTGTAATTGTAATTATTCATCGTATAGATGGTTTTGACTGTTCTCTTAGGAGTGAGAGCTACCCCGCCATATTTAACATTAATCAGTGACTGGCCCTTAGTCTACAGTTAAGATACCTAGACATGAAGACCACTGGGGTCCATTTCTCAAAACAGAAAGTTACACGTTACAAGCTTACAAGCGGAAGTCGGATCTCTTTCCAACTTGTCATGTTAGACATTGACAACCGTTTGTAAATTGTAACTTGTAGCTTCGAGAAATGGGCCCTTGGTTAATAAAACAAATTTTGTTACTCATTGTTTACTAATTTATTAGAATTTCAATTCAACCGAGACAATTTTATTGATTACAAACGTAAGTATAACCCAATATTTATTCAGAGATGTATTTATTTATTACTAGTAGGGAATGGATGAGAATTGTGTCGCTTAACTTCAAACTTTGGTAAATCCATTCTGCTATAATAAGGTTGATTCTTTTTCAGATTAGGTACCTATATAAATATTTTTATACATAATCAACCTTAAAGCAGAATGGATTTACCCGAGTTTGAAGTTAGCGACACAATTTTAAAAGTGCTTTTTATTATTTCACTATGTAGATGAATAAGACACCCTTTTCACAGAAAAATGTAAAAATAGTGTTTTTAACCGCCATATCGTTACCATTGTAGATGTTGAAGTGTTTTGCTTTAGTCCACTGCTAACGCATTCCGAGTGACATGCAAGAAAAAACTTTGTCGTAATCTGAGGTCTTAATTATACCAACATTGACAGCCGAGTAGGGCGGTGGATAGTGGTAGTTACATGGACTTAAGCATAACACGTTTAAACACATAAGACAGCAATGGCAGCGGCAGGCGGGAACGGCAGACGGTGTCACTCAACAGTATGCATTTGCAAGGTACCCTCGACTGCAAGTGTCATGCAGCAGTTCGAGGAGTTGTTCTCATACAAATGCATATTGCTAAGTAATAGTAAATTGCATTGAGTCATCACTAAATCGACTGGCTGAATCCGGGGCAAAATCTGAGCCATCACTGGGAGAAAAATCTTGTGTATCAGTTTCGGAATCGAGGTTTTGGGTTAAAGTTAAGTTGCGACATGCCCTTCTTCGCTTTTTTCTTGGTTTCTTCTCTTTGTTTAATAATTCCGGATAATCCTCTGTCCCCTGAAAATCAAAATCACCATTTATTACTATGTAGGTATTAGTACACTTTTAAATTACTAGACTTTTTATTGCTATGCCATGTTATGTCTAGGATAGGTAATACCTAATAATAAAATATTTTTTACCTGGTCAAGGCGCACAGGGTCGATTGAATTTAAATCTGATATGGAGACTACTTCATTGTCAGAAACTTCGCCTAAATTTAGAAATATTGATAATCCTGAAATCTTTATATTAGAGATTATATTTACGTTGCTCTCATTTTGCGAACTTGTCTGTAAAAGAAACTACATTAAAATTGTTGTTCTCCCGCTGGATTTTAAGTATGAACCGACAGAGAGAGCGTCCGGTATATGAACGAGTAAAGAACAATTGGGCTAGCTTAGTGGGTAGTGACGCTGCCTATGAAGCTGAAGCTCCTCAGTTCGAATCCGAATCGAACCGAAATCGAACATTATGTTAATATTTACGTGGCGTGCCTAGGGTTGCCTAAAAAGGCTAGCCTAAAGATATAGCTTCGTATTTCTGAGCCACAATAATAAAAATAAAACCGGCCAAGTGCGAGTCGGACTCGCGCACGAAGAGTTGCGTGCCATTATCTACAAAAACGGCAATAAAATTATGTTTATTGTATGGAAGACCCTTTAATTATAAACTTTCTTATGTTTTCAGTACAGCGAAAAAAACAAATGGTTTTTTTATGGAACCCCTTAAATATTGATTTTATTATCTGTTTAGTACTTGTTGTTTTAGCAGCAACAGAAGTACATCATCTGTGAACATTTCAACTGACTAATTATCATGGATCATGAGATACAACAGCCTAGTGACAGACGGACGGACTGCGTAGTGTTAGTAATAGATTCCCGTTTTACCCTTTGGTAGGTATAGAACCCTAAAAATCGTTTTGTTTTTTTTTTTTTTTTGTAAATTGGAGACCAGAACAGTTTTATTTTATATTGTATTACACAAAGTACACTAAAACATAATAAATATTCATTATAATTACTTAATTTTTTCTCTTCATAATGTGTAATGTGCACCAACCGGTGTTAGTGTGGACTGGCTAGTTTAACAAAGTACACAGTAGGTATGCTACAAGTACAATATGTATGTACCTACAATACAAGCCTAGCACTAACAATATAATTTATTGTATGAGAATAACCTACAGTCGCCATCAGATATATCAGAGCTGTGAAGGCGCTCACAAATATCTGAACACGCCTCTATTACCAAGGCGTTAGGGACCATTCACACTCATGAAACGCAAGTCTTGCGGCGGTGCGGCGCACGCCAGGCCGCCGCCACGCCGCCTGGGGCGCGTCTTACGTCCTTCCTATACAAAATGTACTGAGGAGACGTTTTTTGAATTACATTCGGGCGGCGTGGCGGAGACGTCCGTTCCGCGTCGCAAGACATGCGTCTCATGAGCGTGGACGCTGCCTTAGAGTCTTGTGAGGGCCTTTGCATCTCTGGTTGCGTAGCCGAATGGCACAAACGCTTACGAAACGCTCACGAAACGAAACGCTAGTAGATATCTATCCCTATCGCTCTTGCATATTGGCGAGACAGAGCCGGACTACGTTTCGTTTTCGTTTGGCGTCGGAGAAATGCCATTTGGCTACGGGGCCTGATATATCTGATGAAGACTGTAAGTACAACGAATGTGTTTTGTGCATCGATCTTTGAGACTGTATTTTGTGTGACTTAATTATATAAGAAATATCCAGGAAGTCAAGTCAGGCGTTGGTTTTGGTAAAAATACCAACTTTGACGTACCCTTTCCCCGTTAATAAAAACGTCATTCTTCAATTGTAACATTTATTTAACTTATTTATCTAATCACTCAATAATGACAATAATATAAGCTCAACAAGTAACTGAAAACATAAAAACGAAGTCAATCACAGAAGCAGCGCAGCACCGCCGCCGCTCACGCGCCAACATTACGCATTTCACAGACCCAGGCCCCGTAGCCGAATGGCATTTCTCCGACGCCAAACGAAAGCGATACGCCGCTGGCTCTGTCGCGCCAATACGCAAGCGCGATAGAGATAGATATCTACTAGCGCTTCGTTTCGTGAGCGTTTCGTGAGCGATTGTGCCATTCGGCTAGCCACCCTGATGCCTAACTGCATAGGCCTGCCAGGCTTTACAGTGCCTGTGATCTATTCTCCCGAACCAAGTAGCGCGCATTTAAGTCGGGTTTAAAATTGGTAGTCCAAGCCAAGTAGGCAAATGGCACCATACAAAACTTTTGGCGCCATCGCCAGTTGTCTAATAAGTAACGCGTGCATTTTTGTTGACTTTAAAATTGTTAGTCTTCAAACTAACTGTACATAGCATTGTGCCTACTTTTAAGAGGTTACTTAGCATAAATAGGTAGTACCCACCTGCATATCGACATCAGTTTCAGATTCAGAATCCCGAATCATTGCGTAATCACGTAGTATATCTATATTAGGTACTTATTTTAATTTCCTTCGCAATTGGCACTATCGAAGATGTTTCAGATAGTGAATCAGGGTCTAATATTGGTGACATAATCCTGGTATTTGAACAGGCACCTAGAAAAAGTGAATGGTTTTAGTCTGTTTAATAAGTCGGAAATTGCGAATAGGCAGTGTACATGGTACCTACATATTTTTGATCAAAGATAAATGTTTACATTTTTTCATCTTATTCCATTACATAAAGGTGCAAAAATTTAAATCTATCTTTAACCTCGAATCGATTGTGAAGAGGATTATAAAGCAACAGCGATTATAACCACAAAATTAAAAATTTGAAAAAACCCCCGACCGCGACATAGTGGACCGATTTTCATGAAACATGGCTAAGAATACTCCCGACTAACTCAGCTTTCAAACAAAAAAAAAACGAAATCTAAATCGGTTCATCCGTTCAGGAGCTACGATGCCACAGACAGACAGACAGACAAACAGACAGACAGACAGACAGTCAGACACGTCACACTTATAACAAACCGTTGTTTTTGCGTCGGGGGTTAAAAATTAGACATTTCATACAACAAGTAAGCTTTTTAACAGAAATTTCATTTTTGACACAAGCTTTTTGGCTGACTGTACTTTCCTTCCCATGGTCAACTTATAATAATTGAGGCAATTCTAAAAAACCCAAACACGACGGTGTTTGGTTGTTTCATCACAGAGTTCCTATGGTCACCTTTCAGCTCCATCATCAGATCAGCTCTTTGTCATAATAATATTGCATTGTCATCCAAGTTATACATGCATACAAAATTTCAAAGTTCAGTCAAATTTCGAAGTGTATCAAATTTAAATTGCAAGATTTGATTACTTACAGACAGACATATAACGAACAGGAGAAAATAAAAAAAAGCTTGTAAAAATACGTTTGTATAAGTAAATAGGTATACAATACAATATTAATGCGTATTTGTTTACTTAATAGTTACTTATTTGGCTCGTTTGATGTGCGTCGAACACCGACACACGCTCGGTAACGCATGTTTGTTATTACTTATTAGTTGTATTCGTAAATTACGAAAATAAACTTAAACAAAAAATAAAACCGCCTTCAAAAATAAGCGCGTTACAAAACACGGAGAAACTAAATAGCAAAAAATAATAAACTTTGAATTCAGATTTCTTATCGGATTGCAATAATCTAAACATCCAAATTATAAACAAATCAATTATTTTTGTAGTCGGTACCAGACCTGTTCATCGCCTTGCTATTTCCTGTTTGCACCACCCAACCATACGCAGGCTGGCACCGACTCCAAAAATAATTGATTTGTTTATAATTTGGATGTTTAGATTATTGCAATCCGATAAGAAATCGGAATTCAAAGGTTTATTATTTTTTGCTTTTTAGTTTCTCCGTGTTTTGTAACGCGCTTATTTTTGAAGCCGGTTTTATTTTTTGTTAAAAAGTTTATTTATTTGTTGATTTTTAGTGGTTCCTATTGATATTCTATGTATCAGTCCGAATATATGTACAGTAGTGAAAGAATTATCCTTTAACTCCTAACCATTGAGGAGTTGACCTTCCATCATCAGCTCAGCCACATAAAGTTATCACCATCAGGCATAAATACTGATGTACCTTTGAAAAATACACTAAAAACATTACATGTGCCTATAACATTTGAAGAGTTCCCTCGATTTCTGCAAGATCCCATCATCAGACCTCGACTTGGTGCCAATGGGACCATCTCGGGGTTATACCTGATCGAATGAAAAATAAATTTTGAAAATCGGTCCATGATTCTCGGAGATATCGAATAACATACATACAAAAAAAAATAAAAACATTCAGTCGAATTGAGAACCTCCTCCTTTTTTGAAGTCGGTTAAAAATAAAGCTAACATTCAATAAAATATGTATAGTACTTTAATTCAAATTAAAGTTACTTACTTGTTGTGTCTTCCATTTTTCTAACCAACCCAAATCCAACTGCAAAACATATCCACTGCACGAAAATACACTAATGACAGACCAAGTCAGAAAGCGCAGTAAACTTGCGTACGTAGCCCCATCGCACTTCAATATACTTCCGTTTCATTTTTGCGACGTTGCCGTTGCGCCGCGCCGTTTTAAAAATACTAGATTCCGCAGTAAATGTTGATCAAGAAATGTTTACATTGATCAACAAAGTATTATTATGTGTAAAAAAAAACCGGCCAAGTGCGAGTCGGGCTCGCGCACAAAGGGTTCCGTAGCAGCAAATATAATAAACCAATAACTTAACCAAAATTACAGTTAAATCAACCTATCTCAAAAACTATAAGAGATACTTTGATCAAACCAAAAATCGTTGAAAGAGTTAATTAGCATGCATCACCTCTATTTTTTTTAGAATTTTATACCCCGTAGTTATAAAAATAGAGGGGGGGGGGACATACTTTTTACGACTTTGAGAGCTGATATCTCAAAAACCGTTCACTTTAAGAAAAATGTTTTTTAGAAAACTTTATATCATTTTAAAAGACCTTTCCATTGATACCCCACACGGGTATGTACATCGAAAAAAAAATTTTCATCCCTCAGTTACATGTATGGGGGGCCCCACCCCCAATTCTTTTTTTTACTATTTAGTGTCATAATTTTGTAGCGGTTCATACAACACATATTCCCATCAAATTTCATCACTGTAGTACTTATAGTTTCCGAGTAAATCGGCTGTGACAGACGGACAGACGGACAGACGGACAGACGGACAGACGGACATGACGAAACTATAAGGGTTCCGTTTTTGCCATTTTGGCTACGGAACCCTAAAAAAGGCGGTTACAAGATCAACAACCGCCGTGCCAGTGCGCGACGAGTTAGAGGCTTTGTGGCACACTTAGGCACAGCGTCGCAAGGAGGAGAATTAATATATACTAATATTAGCACGATAAAATCAAAACTTCCTTAGTAACAGGCCCGTAAAGGCAGATCAACAATTGATGCGGATTTTAGCCTGATCAACAACGGCCGAAAGGAGGACAATATATATATATATATATATATATATATATATATATATATATATATACATATATATAATTTTCCGTAACCAATACAATATCGAGTATCTAAGACGTCAATAAGTTTTTTTGCAAAAAATTAATTTTTAGAACAGCTTTTATCGCCGACTGTACCTTTCTTTCAACGGTTATCTACTGCTTTCCGAGGCGTTTCTAAAAACCCCTTACTCGATGGGGATACGACGTTTTATAATAGAGTTCATATGACCACCTTTCTGCTCCATCATCAGATCAGCTCCATGATAATAAATTTGATAGTTTTAGTCGGTGAAATACTACATTTTCCGTATAGCAAAGACACAGTAAAAACTTTTATTAGTAATTACATCCAATTAGCAATATATGTCAATAATAAAACTTATTCTAAACACAAATCAAATCTTACAATTAACCTAGCAAAACTTACAAATATCAGCGAACACAAACATTAATTAAACAAAAAAAAAACCCTAAATACCATGCTCCATGATACCATAATATTGCATTGTCACGTGATTCAGATAAATCAGAAACCGGGAAGTGGGTCAAATTTTGCTTTTACGTTTTGACCCAAACTAACATACTAACAAGGCAAGTTAAAAAATAAAAAAAGCTGTAATAAGAGCTTGTAAAAATTTGTAGTAGAGGTTGTATTGTTTAATTTCTGAATGTATTTCAGTGCCCGATCACCTGAATCCAATAAACTCAACAGGAAATTAATAAACTTCTCTTTGATTTAATTGAAATAACGTTTCTCGTTCACCTGGAAACTAGATCGTTTGATTATGGAAATGATTCTGAGAATTCTTTGATTGGTATTTTTACACGCTTTTACTTTGTTTGCCGACTTGTTTGTATCATGTTTCTGTATTTGATGAAGATTTAATTTGATTGACTTCTAATTGAGAAGAGATTAATTATAATTGATTGATTGAGAACTAGACCTACTTCGCTCGTTTTCTTCAAAGGTAATTTAGGTACCTATCATAAAAAAAGTGTTACTGCTGCTTAAAATAAAATAAAAAAACGGGACTTAAAATGTGTAAAAATTGTGAAAGTTTAAGCTAGTGTTCCTGTTTTCAAAAGAGTTGGTGTTTACATTTAACTAACCGGCAACCTTCAAATCAAGAGTGAACAGGCATCTTCTGGGCGAGCTCACTCCATCGTAGGCCACGTCTTTGCCTTTGGCTAGTCTGTGGCCAAGAGTAAGCCCATTTATAATAAATAAAATAAAAAACTAGTAGGTAATCTACTAAAGCATCTAGAAAGTAGTTAACCAGATCTGACTTCTGAGCAATGAAATTATTTTTTTCTACTCCCGAACTGTAATTAGTCATTTACAGGGTCGTGCATAAATCTTTAAAACCCTACATAAAAGTCTATTCCCCAAAGGCAGCGTCCGCCTGCTTTCTGCACATGCGCGCAGTATCGAAAAAACTGAAAACGCATTGTTTGGCTCTGTAACCATGGCAATGCATTGTTATAACGATACTGCGCGCGTGCGCGGGAAGGCTCAGGGTGGCTAGCCGAATGGCACAATCGCTCACGAAACGCTCACGAAACGAAGCGCTAGTAGATATCTATCTCTATCGCGCTTGCGTATTGGCGCGACAGAGCCAGCGGCGTATCGCTTTCGTTTGGCGTCGGAGAAATGCCATTCGGCTACGGGGCCTGGGCAGCTGAGCTGACAATGCAAACCTTTGCGTCAAAATACAGGAAAAAGTGTGAATTTCACGAAAGTTATTCAAGAAAACTATTTAAAACCAAGTGCATGGTCGTAGAAAAAGTATTGTATGCAACGGTGCATAACTGAGTCAAAAAATACTCGTGGCGTCTTAATAACAATTTTCGGCTTCGCCTCAAATTGTTACCCACAACACTCGTCTTTTTTGACCTCCTTTAAACGCCTGTTGCATAAAATACTATAAAACACTGGCTTAAATTTTCAGGCAGTCGATGTCCCTTCTTTGTTGTACAAAAGAGAAAATGTCTAGAAACGAAGCGGAAGCAAATTAATCTAGGATTTCTTTCGAACACTCTCATTAAATAAATTCGATATTTAAATACTTAATTAGTCCTTTGCTTAGGCTTTACCTTCACAAAGACGGAACTGAGCTCTCGTTTTTTCTCGTTTTCAACTTTTTACAAGCTTTTATTCAACTTGCCTTGTTAGTATGTCAGTTTAGGTCAAAACGTAGAAGCTAAATTTGACCCACTTCCCGGTTTCCTAATATTGAGCTGAAATTTTGCACACATAATTATGTTAATCACGTGACAATGCAATGTTATGGTATCATGGAGCTGATCTGATGATGGAGTAGAAATTTGGTCATAGGAACTCTGTTATGAATTATGAAACGTCGTATCCCCATCGAGTAAGGGTTTTTAGAAACGTCACGGAAAGCAGTAGATGACTGTTGCAAGAAAGGTACAGTCGGCGATAAAAGCTTGTGCCAAAAATGAAATTTTTGTAAAACAAAAACTTATTTTACAGTTGGGGGCCGATTTTTGAATCTCACGGCGTTCGAATTCAGAAAATTGTCACTGAAAATAGTAGGCAATTTCGGTGACAATTTTCTGAATTCGAACACCGTGAGATTCAAAAATCGGCCCCCTGGTTTCGTTCTTGTTCTTAGCGGGACTGGATAGTTATCGAATTTTTTACAGCAAAATGACAATCGTTGACGCTTAGACGCCGATCGAAACGCAATACGCCAATACGGAGCTCGGAGGAGCGATATAGATCCGCCAATACGGAGGAGAAGCGTTCATGCATAGGCTATGTAGGTTTGAGATGAATAAAGGAATGGAAAGGAAAATAAAAGTTATAAGGAAGAAAAAGTAAATTTTATCCTGTCTTGCGTTCACTGGCTAATTACTCTAATTAGCTATCTCTTTATCAGTTGCGTCTAAATATAACGAAACTTTTTAAATAGGTCGAGGAGAAAATAGTACATTACGATACAAGTGTGTAAAAAAGGAAGTTCGAAACGAGTGGCGATAAATGAAAACACGACCGAAGGGAGTGTTTTAAATTGACACGATTTGCGAATTTCCTTCTCGCCCGTGTATCGTACGACGTTTTTCAGTACAGATGGCCCTCCGAAGTTTCGACATGACATATAATGAACTGAAAAGGGTATTTGAAGTAGATACCTACGAACTATAGTTTTAATGTATTTATAGCAGGGATTTAGGGATTTTAGAACAAGCTTCCAGAAATATTTAAAACCTAAGCTAAAATATTCAAAAAGGCATCCTTAACCCGTATCCGCGTGGGCGCCTGTTTCAAAGAGAAGCCCTAATGTGGAGCAGCCTGTAAGCAGAAATAACCTGCTCCGAGCAGGTTATTTCTGCTTACACTCATTCTAAGGGATTTATTACAGCCTAGTTGGTTATTTATAGTGGTATAATTCTATTTCTGAAGGCGAGTACTAGGAACAGAATCGATGCATTTGAGATGTGGTGTTGGCGTAAGATGTTGGCTATCCCATGGACGGCGCGCCGCACCAATGTGTCGATCCTGGCGGAACTGAAAATTCACTGCCGCTTGTCTGTCATATGCCTCCAGCGAATCCTGTACTACTTTGGACACGTGGCCAAACGGGAGCCGGAAAACCTTGAGAAACGCATTATGGTTGGCATGGTGGATGGAGGACGGGGAAGTGGCCATCCACCGACCCGCTGGGTGGACAGCGTTAAGAAGGCCTGCCAGGGATTAACACAGGCGCGTATTATGAGGACTGCAGAAGACCGTGCGGAGTGTAGGGCTTTGGTGCGAAAAATAAAGACCTCATGTGGTCGCGACCCTCAGCCATGAGGAACTGAGGAAGAAGAAGAATTCTATTAAATCTATTCAGACACTTTTTTCAAATATAATGTCTTCTGTTTTAGGATAAATAGTAAGTCAGTAATACAATTACATATTATAAAAATAAATAAATATTGGGGACACCTTACACAGATCAACTTAGCCCCAAACTAAGCAAAGCTTGTACTATGGGTGCTAAGCGACGATATACATACTTAAATAGATAAATATATAGCTACTGTTGATAGGTATGTAAACATCACGGAAACGTCAACAACTCTTGGGAGAGGATCTGATCGGATTAGTCTTTTAAGAACTGGGACTGACAAAGCCCATACAAAAAAACGTACCCCTGAAATGTATGGGCTTGCAGGCTTAAAACTAGATGGCGCTGTCTCGCTTGGAAGTGGCAAAAATCCTCAAATATTTTTGCGTGTTATTATTTTTTATAAGAACAAATGACATATTTCTTTATTTTAATACACATTTAGAAAAAGAAAATTGTGGGTATCATCAGTGTGGAGGTAGTTCTGATAGTATTTAATAGGTGGTGCTAAAAATTGAGACACGATTCTTAGTAAAAAGATTGTAAATCTATTCTTCCAGACTAATATTATAAATGGGAAAGTGTGTGTGTCTTTAATAATAATAATATCTTTTTATTGTACATAAAAGAGCAAGTTACATAATAACAGAGTTACATAATAACTATACTAGGGATTTGTACAAAGATGTCGGCTTGTAGTGGTCAAACTTTGACCCCTAAACTAGGTTAGTACCTGTGCCTTAGGGGCTAGAGTTCTTCCATTTTCATATTGAAGTCATTACAATATTGCAGGTCATGTAACAGTGGTTAAAGGAAGTGATAAAAAATTAAGCTTTAGACTCTTAACTATTTCAAATACTTTTTACACATGCATATATTGTTGTACCTGCCTAGACAATTTAATTAATTAATTATTTACATTATTTAGTTGCCTATTTTTTTTAAGAAAGTATAATGAGAAGATTTTCTGTCTCATGATATGTTAACTTTTGCAGCCATGTTTCTAGTTTGATTTTAACTTCCCGCCTTGTTAAGCTGTAGATTTTTATTAGGCTATTTATTTTATTGTAAAGACGAGCACTTTGAGCTTCAATCTGTCGACGACCAAACATTGTGCGGCAAGTCACAGTTTTGCACACCGGATTTCCCTGTCGTTTTTGGGCATTTGCAATGTTAAACGGAGTTAAGGAATGCTGTCTCAGAATTGTACGCAATAAGTAAACCTGTCTTACAGATAGTACTTTGGACTCAAAGTATAGCTGCGCCGTGGGGAAATCGCGTTTTTTAAAGTGCATCACTTTGAGGATAGCTCTTTGCGCTCTCTCGGCTTTGAGCAGTGTTGTTTTATAGGTTCCACCCCACAGTGGGATACAATAGGTGATGACAGCTTGACACAGGCTTTGATAGACTAGAGATAGGATTTCGGTAGATGCCGAATGTCGAAGCTGCTTGAAAATGTATATAAGCTTACGAAGTCGAGTACATAGAGCGTCAATATGCGCTGACCAATCAAGCTTGTGATCCACATACACACCTAAATATTTAATATTAGGAACTACAGGGAGGGAAGTACAGGTGCAGTCTGTGGATTCGGGGGGGCAGATATGGACCCTTACTGTATTAGTACTATCCGGAGGTTTCGAGGTATGTGGAAGAGAGAAACGCACCACTTTCGATTTTACAAGGTTCAACGTTAAAATGTTTTTCGTCAAACACTCCATGACCTTGATTGTTGCTGTCTCAGCGTTTTTTTTTGGCCTGTTCCCACGTTTTGTCGTACACCAGCAGAGCCGTGTCATCCGCGTAGGCGAATATGTCGCAGTGAGGGATGGAAAGTTGACACAGCTCGTTGATGTATATGAGGAAGAGAGTTGGGCTAAGTATGCTTCCCTGAGGAACTCCGTAGTGAACAAATTCATCGTTACTACAGTAGGAGCCGATTTTGACACGTTGGGTGCGATTAGATAGGTAGTCACGAAAAATTTCTAGTGATTGGCCACGGATTCCGATGTTTTCAAGCTTCGAGACAAGAATGGGGATAGAGACGGTGTCGAAAGCTTTGGATAGGTCGAGGAAGATTCCATAGCAGTGATGCTTGCTGTCCAATTTACTAACAAGAGATTTAGTAAAGGCAGCGACAGCATCCTCGGTTGAAACACCTCTTCTAAAGCCGAATTGATTTGAAGCGATAATATTGAATTTGTTTAGATATGATATAAGTCTACTGTTGAGGATTTTTTCAAGTATTTTGGACAAAGAACTTAGAATTGAAATCGGCCTATAGTTACCGACACGGGCCCTATCTCCACTCTTGTATATGGGATGAATCAGAGCTTTCTTGAATGCGTTGGGAAAGCAGCCTTTGTCGAGTGCTAGATTACAGATGTGTGTAATCGGAGGGACAAGGACATTTTTTGAGTGTTTGAGAACTTTTGTTGGTATGTTGTCCCATCCGGTGGCACAGTCTGGACGCATGCTAGTTATTATACGTTCCACTTCGGCTGGGTCTGTTTGTAAAATACTAAAAGAATTACGCTGAGAAAGGGTGCCTTGAACCACAGGGAAGGATATCGGTCTATTATTATTTGTTTGGGATCTCAGAGCAAGTGTTCTTCCGACATTAGCAAAATGTGTGTTAATTAAGTTTACAGAGGTTTGGCCGTCGACAGATGAGCCCAGTAGTTCCATAGGAGCCTGTGTGTTACGGTTTGTGTTTGTCATGGTTTTTATTGCCTTCCACATTGCTTTAGGATTATTTTTTGCTTTCTCTAGCTCCGCTTTTTCATAGGAGCGTTTAAGTTTCCTAAGAAGGCCAGTACAGAAGTTTCGATAGCGTTTATATGTTACCTTGAGTATCTCATTATTGGGATTTTTTTTAACCTGATAATGCATTCGATCTCTGTTGCGGATGCATCGCACCAAACCTGGAGTCATCCATGGCTTGATAATTCGGATATTTTTAGGCGTGTAGTTAATTGTAATATCTTTATTAACGACTCGTTGTAAAACAGTAATAAACAGATCTGTGGCTAGATTTGGGTCTGAGGCTTCCATTATCACGCTGAAGTCAGTTGTATCTAGTTCATTCTTTATGGCTGTGTAATTATAGCGGGCAGAAGAGCTTAATGCTGTATTTTGAACAATTTGATGTTGAAGAAAGAGACATGTAGGAAGATGGTCGGTAATTTGAGCTTCTAAAACAACAATAGTTGAAGGAGATTTTGTTTTTAATAGAACGTGGTCTAGACAATTTTCTGCTCTAGTCGGGATGTAATGTGCTGGAATTAGGCCTAGGGCAGCAGTCATTGTCAAGTAATCGTCTGAATTTCTATCTGTATTATTAGGTTTAATATCTATATTGATATCTCCTACAACAATAATATTTTTAACTGATATTAACGAGTTTACAAGTCTTTCTAGACTATTGTAGAAATTAGTTAGATCTTGGTAAGAAGGGGAGCGGTATATACAGATGATAGCCGTGTCAGACGTAGTACACACAAGACAGTTGCTATCTGACAGAGACGGTTCATTAACGGTGGCTGGGAGATCATTTCTAATGTATAGAACTACGCCATCATTCTGTAAGTAATTGCAACTAGTATGATAGCATGAGTAGCCTTGCAGAGATGGTAATGGGCCCGTTGTTTTCAGCCAACATTCCGTCATCACTATCGAAATCATCAAAATTCATCACATCGAAATTTATCTTGGTCATAGTAAGCATAGTGACGAATTCATCAAAATTCTTTTTAATACTCCGAATGTTCAGATGAATGACTTTGATGTTATTGTATTTTGATGGAATTAGATCTAGGCACTTGTCAGGTGGACATATCAGTGAATTTGAAAATGATAAATTATCTATTTCGTTAACTATATTTTCCATTTGGTTAAAATTACATTATTTCATATGGCTAGGTAATTGTCCAGTTGCATAATTACTTAATATCGTGGCATTCGTGGCCAAGGCAAAAAGACATAGCAAAAATAGGCGTCAGGCAATTTATAAGCGAAGCAAGGCAAACAGATAGGCTGAAAAGTGATCTTCTCATAAGTACTGAGCTTAGGCAACAATTATTCAGTTTTGGCGTATGTAATAAAAGTAATAGAGTTAAATAGGCAGTAAAAACAAATATAAACGGAACAGGAACGTATAAACATTTTAGGACCAAAGCTAAAGTTAATATAACTACATGCACTCTTAGTAACATAGGGAAGCTAAATTCTAGTCATTGCTTACTAGACAGGAGAGCAAGACAGCTAACTGATTTGATATGAACGGGTTTATCATCGGGTTTAATTTTTAAGAATATTTTCCCATTCGAGTGCCAGGTTTTATAGTTCAGGGGCTGTGCCCATTGCCGCGTGTCGTACAGCAGTTTTTTTGGGCTGGTGTGAGATGTTCATCCACGTATATTGGTCTTTTCTCACCCGGGATGCCAATGGAAGTAGAATTCAATTTTTCTTCTCTCTGGCGGTCTTTATTGAATTTTCTAGTTGCAGTTAGGAACTCGTTCCTTTTAACTACATTGGCGAATTCAGCCACTATAGGTCTCGCCGAACCTGCCTGCCCTGGTAGTCGGTATATGTCTCGAAGGTCGTCTTTGTCAACTGCCTTGTTGACGACGTTACCTATTTCTGAAACGACATTATAGTAGGTCCTCGGTCTGCTCGTCTTTTTTCTGAGGGATGTTGCGTACTTCGACGGTAGCAGCGCGGCTCTTGAAGTGCATGTCATGGACCTGGTCATTGAGATTTTCTATGAGTCTGGCGTTGTCCAGTTTTTCCGCTTCGAGATTCTCGATCTTCTTCTTCATATCTTCATATTTATCACTGACGAAGTTTACGCTGTGTTCTATCTCTGAGTTTGTTTTTTCAATTGCTTCAAATTTAACTTTCAGCTCATTAACATCTTTAACGAGGCCAGAGAGGGTAGCGGATTGCTCTGCTTTCCATTCCATAAGCATGGCGTTTTGTTCCTTTTTCCATTCTAATAGCATTTGTTTTAAGTCACTAAAGCTGCCGGGGTCGCTAGCGGCTTCATTCGAGTCATGATATTCAAGGTCGGCCTGTCTGATCTCTTCGGTCGTTGGGGAGTCCGCAATGCGTTGTCTTTTGCTTCTCGTAACAGAGTTAGTTTGCGAGGGCTTGTCATCTTCCATACTGCAGGCTGCAGCATCTGGTTCATGTAGAGTTTTCGGCTGGGATGCTCCGGACGGAGGGGTGCGCAGAAGGCCGTTACTTTTAAGCATTATTACTACGATATTGTCTTGCGTGTGTATGAACGAACTAAGTACCAAAATGGCGTAGCAGATGCGGGTTAAGGCACGGGTGTTAGTAGGCAGTTATGCGTAGCACTGGAGTGACGTCACGTAGCACAATCGTAGCGCTGCTACGAGTCTCGTAGCACTGATGCCGAGTATATCTCTAAATTTCGCCGCGCTGGTCTCAACTACTCTGGCTCAGTCGCAAAGCGCTAGGCTGCTGAGCCGTCGACGCGGGTTCGAATCCCACGAATTTACAAAAAGTGGAGTCGCTCACCGATCGATCTCTGTCCCTCTCTAGGACCGCCCAAGAGGCGGGGCCAGTCCATAAGATCGCCACTTGAGGAACAAGGAATTAAAATATCCAATCACATGGCAGCACTCTCAATTTCAAAGTAAAGCCGTACGCGGATCCACTGTACACGACCGCACTCACCCGCGTCAAGCGGAGAACTGATGTCTGTTTGTTTGTCCGTCTTTCACGGCAAAACGAAGCAATGAATTGACGCGATTTTTTAACACTTTCGAAACCGGGCTCTACGCGGCGCTACGACATTTTCGCTACATACGGGGAAACCCATGTAATCGGCTACGCTTCTACGAGCGGTGTACCCGACAGTCGGGTTCTTGGTAGCGAAAGTGTTAAGTGAAGATAGTTGAAGGGATGGAGAGTGACATAGGCTACTTTTTGTCTCTTTCTAACGCGAGAGAAGCCGCGGGAAAAATCTAGTCCTATAGGTATAAATCATCCTTGTTCATAGTATGCAAGTACTTAGTCCATTGAACTTTTCAATCATCCACCTCAGTCGTCATCCAATCTCACAAGTGTGCGATCACTTTCCTGTCAAAGGATTGTTCCGAGCATTGGCATTTCTGTTTGTTCTAGAACAAATACTTTCAACGAACTCTTAAACAACGTCGTGTACGCTGGCGTTCGACGCTTTTATACAACGTTTTGTAAAGTTGACGTCTTGGCGATACAAAAGCAGTACGTCTCTTAAACAAAGTCATATAAGTAAACATTTCTAGAGTGTTATACGACCTTTTGTAAAGTAAAAGCCTCGGATACAAAGGCATTGGAAGAGAATAACGTCAAATCGTATTCGAGTGAATTTTCCTATGAAAACTGGAGCGTTGGAAATGGGTCACGTTAGTTGGAAGCTTTAGACAGCTATTACGTCCGGTCTGGCGCAGTCGGTAGTGACCCTGCCTGCTACGCCGCGGTCCCGGGTTCGAATCCTGGTAAGGGCATTTATTTGTGTGATGAGCACAGATATTTGTTCCTGAGTCATGGATGTTTTCTATATATATATAAATATTTATATATGTATTATATATATCGTTGTCTGAGTACCCACAACACACGCCTTCTTGAGCTTACCGTGGGCCTCAGTCAATCTGTGTAAGAATGTCCTATAATATTTATTTATTATTTATTTATTTATTAGTTTTGAGTTGGAGCCAAAGCACTCGTGACGAGTCAGTCACTCACTGGGTAACTAAAGTTTACAATTACTAAGATGCTAACATATCTTTGTACAGTAATAGGTACCTATATCAAAGCCATATGTAATTCCTTATAGACAGCTACAGTCTAAGAAAAAAACGTACCTCAGAACCATATAGCCTAGCCTAGGTGGCCTAGATGGCGTTACACCTTTGGGGGACACTCGGCTAGATGGCGCGAATACCGCGCGTTATCCCGGCATTTTGCCGCGGCTCATGGAAGCCTGGGGTCCGCTGTGACAACTAATCCCAAGATTTGGCGTAGGCACTAATGCGACTGCCATCTGACCTCCCAACCCAAAGGGTAACTAGGCCTTATTGGAATTAGTCGCCTATCATCGATAATTAATTTATCATCTTTAGAAGTTATTTGTCCGCACTTCTATATTATAAGAGGTGATATATTGGTGTGGAATAATAAGCACTTTATAATTAACTCCGTATATTAAAATAACCAGTTAACGTTACAATGGTCGGAGTGAGACTGGCGTCTCGTTCTCACATTGAAAGGATATTGCTTTTGGCTAGTCAGCTCATATCGCGGTGCGCACGTACTTGAATATGAGCTGACATAGCTATACTGTTCCTACATTACTTCCCCCTTAGGGAAGAAAAAAAAAAAAATTACATAAAAAATTACATACAATTGAATAGTATCTGATATTTGTTACACCCTGTATGTTTCGTATGTTGTGGCTATTCAGCTATCGGACAGGTGCGCGTTTCGCTGACGTAGCGTGACGCGCAGCTGTGCGATATGAGTACAATGTTACACAATGGAGGTTGTATTATATGATTACGTTACACAACTATAATTAGATATTAGAACTAAGTTTATTACAAAAATGTTTGATTTTTTTTTTTTTTACAAACATGTTCATTTATATACTGAATACACTTGATCATTTTGATAGCACTGAATTATTTGTTTTATTTATAACACTTCACTTAGTAAATCACAGGTTGTTGTTTCGGTTGGGGTTGGGCTGGTTCCCTGTGCACTACGACTGCTGTTGGCTGAACTCTAGCTACTGCTTTTAGTAACCAACTTCTTATACATTGTCTGCATTTGGACTGTATGAAATACAAGAGAAACAGTGCCAATATTACTGAGATAATTATGAGGATTATTCCAAAATAATTCAATTTCGTGTCTACTTGTCCAGTAACACTATGGACTTCAGCAATTGCAATACTGTTATGTGAACCATCCTCTTTGCTCTGTGCATAGCCCATTTTAATTATATTCAAAATTTACTTTTATTACACGATAAATATATGACACACGTTGTGTGTTGTTAGTACCAATATTTTACGACAATTGCTTATAGTTGACACAAATACATATTTATAAGACAATATATTAGTAACACATACATTGCAAAATTCATTTAAATTAGTACAAAAATAATTCTGTGATCAAAGTTCATACTTTCACAATACAATCTCTTCAGCATTTTATGCTGTTATACATAACGTAAACACTTACGACATCATGACTAACGCTACCCAGCCAGTACTGTAACCGCTATGCTTTGCTATAAAACAACATCACATCATTGCCTTACTATGATAAATAAGACGGATAATGTCTGTTTTGACCGTTCGTATGTAATATAAGTCCCGTTACTGACGTAAAGTTCAACTTAAAACTTAAAGTATCTGATTTCCTAACTAGGGTGCGGAACATCATGTTGCAGAGTCCGACTTGAAGCTGATTATACCGGTGTAATGAGTTTGAACGTAGTCTTCCCTCTCGAGAGATAAACTACCGATGCTACTTTTCGGAAAACAGGAAAAAACTTCCTGCTCCCGGGGTCCAGGCTCCATCCAGGAGATGCTAAATTAAACACAGTAGCGGACCCGAATGTCACGTTCTCTTATTCATCGATTAAAAACCTTACAGGTTTATTTATAACCCTACCACTTTTAGTGGTCCGCGGTTTTGAGTTAGCTTCGCTTTCGCTCTGCGTTGTAGTGGAGTCGCTTACCTTACGTAGGTTCACGCTATCGTTGACGTCATCATTCCAAACGTGAGCTGGCTTCAACCTATCAATTGAAATGCGAGCTTGCCTATTTTGAAATTGGATGAGAAATACTTTATCGTCTCTTTCTAAAACTTTAAATGGTCCCATATACGGTGGTTGTAAAGATTTCCTCACGGTATCGTCTCGTACGAAAACATATTCACAAGTTTGCAACTCTTTGTGAACAAATAGAGTACGGTTATTGCGAGAACCAATAGTTATCGGTTTGTATTGAGCTATTGTATCGCGAATGTTGTCAACTAAACTACAAGGATCGCTAGGTTCGTTTGACTGTGTGCTGAAAAAGTCTCCGGGCAACCGTAGTGCCCGTCCGAACATCATTTCTGCGGCGCTTACGCCGTTATCGCTACGTCCTGCGGCACGCAGGCCAAGCATCACAGTAGACAATTCGTTTTCCCAAGAGCCGTTGTCCATTCTAGCCATAAGGGCTGCTTTAAGGGTGCGATGGAATCTTTCCACCTTAGCATTGCTCTGGGGATGGAACGGTGTGGTCCTAATTCTATCTATGCCTAACAGTTTCATAAGCTCGCGGAACAAGTTACTTTCAAACTGGCGTCCTTGGTCTGTCGTAAGTCTGGTCGGACAACCGTAACGTGCGATCCAACCGTCGAATATAGTTTTGGCTACAACCTCTGCTGTCATATCCTGTATGGGAAATGCTTCCGGCCAACATGTACGCCTATCTATTATTGTAACTAGGTAACGGTTTCCATGTGGAGATGTCGGAAGGGGTCCGACTAGGTCTACATGGATATGTGTCATACGGTCGGCATCTTCAAACGTTCCTAATTTAGACATCGTGTGACGATTAATTTTTGATTTCTGACAAGCGATGCAACATCTTGCCCAATTAACTACGTCTTTGTTCATGCTAGGCCAAAAGAATTTCTTTGTAACTAGCTTACGAGTAACACGCGTTCCAGGATGACTTAAGTTGTGCACACTTTCGAATGCTGTACGTCTAAACTTTTGTGATAAATACGGTCTTGCTTCTTCTAAAGAAATTTCACAATAGACAGATTTACTACATGTAGGTATCGCTATTAGTTTTAATTTTATATTGCTATTTCCGTCGTGCTGATCCGATTGCGTCATGTTTTTTAACCATTCATCTTTTGCTTGCTCGTCGGCGAGTTCTGCGTAGTCAAGTGATGTGGGGCAAACAATGGTCTCTATGCGAGAGAGTGTGTCAGCAACAACGTTCTCTTTCCCACTTATGTGCCGGATGTCAGTGCTGAATTCGCTAATGAACAATAGTTGCCTTGTTCGTCTTGGTGTTTCGTTATTATTCTTGCCTATATTTTCGAATGCTCTACATAAGGGTTTATGGTCCGTGTAAATTATCAGCGGCCTACCTTCGAATGATTTACGAAAATGTTTCAGTGACATGTAAATAGCTGATAGTTCGAGATCATATGCAGAATAACTTTTTTGAGCTTTAGTCAATTTTTTTGAAAAGAAACCTAAGGGTTCCCATTTCCCGTCAACCAATTGATTCAAAGCTGATCCTACTGACGTAGTTGACGCGTCAGACATTAAGGCTAAGACTGCGTCGGACCGAGGGTGGGACAACGTAACGGCTTTTTTAAGGCCCATTTTACATTGCTCGAACGCCTCTTCGGTCTCGCTCGTCCAAATTATAGGGGTCTTGTCTCGCTTTTTCGCGTTAACTAAATATCGGTCGAGTTTAGCCTGCATGTTCGCTGCTCCAGGGACGTGAGAGCGATAAAAGTTTAGCATTCCTAAAAATCTACGTAATTGTTCTACGTTCTGTGGTTTTGGGTAGTCGACTATGGCTTGCACTTTCTCCTCTAACGGCCTAATGCCCGTGGTAGTTACCTCATGTCCTAGGAACTCCAGCTTCGATTGTCCAAAGCTACACTTGGCTAAATTGATCGTTATGCCGTACTTGTCGAAACGCTCGAAAACCAGTCTAAGATGGTCCCTATGCTGCGCCTCATTATCGCTCGCGATAAGAACATCATCTAAGTAATTGAACAAGAAGTCGAGACCTTCCAGAACTGAACTGTTCATGAAACGCTGAAACGTTTGAGCAGCACACCGAAGCCCAAATGACATTACTGGAAATTCAAATAACCCAAAAGGGGTAATTATGGCGGTTTTTTCAACATCCTGTTTAGCTACTGGAATGCAATGATACGCCCTATTTATGTCTAACTTGGAAAATATCTTTTTACCTGCCAATATGAACGTAAAATCATGTAATCTCGGTATTGGGTATCTATCAGGCTTAGTTTGTGCATTTAAGGCACGATAATCACCGCAAGGGCGAATTTCGCCGTTCTTTTTTGTTACAACCGTTAAAGGACTGGCCCATTGACTTTTGCTAGGCCTACAAATGCCTAACTCCTGCATACGACGAAATTCCTCCTTAACTTTTTTATACCTGTCAGGTGGTAATGGTCTAGCCCGCGCGAATGTTGGTGCACCCGTCGTTTCGATATGGTGTACCACATTGTGTGTGGGTGTTTCCTTGTATGTCGGTGGCTTTGTTATGCTAGGAAACTGCAATAACAAATCATGATACGGGTGGTTACCATTGACAGTATTAATAGTTGGTTGGTTGCTACATACGGTCGGTGCGGTTATATTAAGAAAAGTCACCAGATCATGCAATTTGCGATCAGTTAAATTTACTACTAATTTGTGATGACTCAAAAAATCGGCTCCCAGTATTGGCTGTTTAACGTCGGCTATAACAAATTCCCATTTGTACGGTCTACGTAACCTTAAATCTAACGTTAAAACTTTAACACCGTATGTTTTGATTTCTGAGCCATTTGCTGCAAACAGTTTTAGATCAGAGCACTCACCCGCACGTTGTTTGTTCTGCACTGGTAATAAGGAAATGTCAGCACCTGTGTCCACTAAAAAATGCAGTCCAGTGTTTAAGTCTGTTACGCATAAACGACGGCTTGGTTTGATAGTACAGATCTCCGTCCTAGTCGCACTCTGTACTATCTCCGCTAGTTTTCCTGTTGGTTGAGTACCCATGCGCAGGGTTGGCGACATTTGGTGGCGGCGGGACCGAATCGGAAATGGTAGTAACAAAGCCAATCTGGTCTCCTCTCGGCTTGGTTCCGGTGGCGTGACGTACTCCTTGGTCTGGACGCTGAACGACCTCCGCGTCCTCTCCTTCCGTAACTGCGACCTCTTGGCCTTGCCCGTTCCAAGTCCATCATTCTGACGCTTAACTTGGCAATCTCAGCGAGTATCACTGCTGTATCTGCGGTTCCTGAGGTGTTCGCTGCGGCTCTGTGCGCCTGACTCTGTGGTACTGCCGCTGCTGCCACGTTAGGGATTCTAGTGGCTTCCGATACGTCATCGGCGATGTTGGCCAGTGTGTCAAGATCGCTCTCCCTGGATGCTACCAAAACTGCGCGCACTGCCGTAGGTAGGTGATTCTGCCACATTATTCTCAGTGTGGCATCGGGGAAGCTGTCCTTAGCCAGGTTGCGCATCTTGGCCAATAGCTGGGACGGTTTTTGATCGCCCAGGTCCATTTCCCCGAGGACCTTCTCTACTTGCCTGTTTTTGGAATCTTCCAACATCTTCAAGAGCTTCGCCTTAAGCTCCTGATATCGGTTGGTGGCGGGCGGGTTTGTTAGAAAATCCGCCAGCCGCAGTATTACGTCCTTTGGCAGCTTCGACACCACCATGTCGAATTTGGCGTCGTCCCCTATCCGCTGTGGTGTTAATACTGCTTCCGTCCGATGAACCAAACTCTGGGCTGGTCCACCCAGAAATCTGGTATCCGGCTCGACACTGAAATGGCTACCACATCGGTCGTTTCTGCTGCTGGTACATTGTCCGCGCCCGGTTGAGTCTCACTGCCCGAAGTTAATTTATTGGGATCCGGACTCATTTTTAATCACTTTAACTGTTTTTATTATTCACTGATCGTCCACTGATTCACGTCGGGAGGTCACCACTTTAGAAGTTATTTGTCCGCACTTCTATATTATAAGAGGTGATATATTGGTGTGGAATAATAAGCACTTTATAATTAACTCCGTATATTAAAATAACCAGTTAACGTTACAATGGTCGGAGTGAGACTGGCGTCTCGTTCTCACATTGAAAGGATATTGCTTTTGGCTAGTCAGCTCATATCGCGGTGCGCACGTACTTGAATATGAGCTGACATAGCTATACTGTTCCTACACATCATTTATCGTTTATATAACCAACGTACATTTACAAAGAATCCAGACATGGAAGTTATGGGTTTGTAACCCATAACTTCCATGTCTGGATTCTTGTTTTATTGTTTGTAACAGTGTTTGTAACACTTAAAACTAACAATAAGCTTATAACTAAAATAAATTAATATTAATAGTGTGGGAGTGGAAGCGCTGGTAGCCTAGCGGTAAGTGCGTGCGACTTTCGTTCCGGAGGTCGCGGGTTCGAACCCCGGCTCGCACCAATGAGTTTTTCGGAACTTATGTGCGAAATGTGATTTGATATTTGCCAGTCGCTTTTAGGTGAAGGAAAACATCGTGAGGAAACCGGACTAATATTTCAATAAGGTCTAGTTACCCTTCGGGTTGGAAGGTCAGATGGCAGTCGCTTTCGTAAAAACTAGTGCCTACGCCAAATCTTGGGATTAGTTGTCAAAAGCGGACCCCAGGCTCCCATGAGCCGTGGCAAATGCCGGGATAACGCAAGGAGGATGATGAGATGTGGGAGTGGATATAGACTCGAGGAAGCTGAGTTCATCAACATCGCCTACCTAAGACACTTCTATAGAGATCGAAGGTTTTTCGTCACTCCGCGTCGCGTCGCATCGCTGTCGCGCGACGGCGATGCGACGCATACGAAATCAGAACCTTATCGATATGGAAGTATGAGACGCGACGGCGACGGTCGCGCGACTGTCGTCCACGAAAGCCGCGGCGTAAGAGCCGTCGGATTTTAGAGCGACAATATGGGAATAAGTCAAGTCTATTTAACCCCCGACGTAAAAACGACGGGGTGTTATAAGTTTGACGTGTCTGTCTGTCTGTCTGTCTGTCTGTCTGTCTGTCTGTCTGTCTGTCTGTCTGTCTGTCTGTCTGTCTGTCTGTCTGTGACATCGTAGCTCCCGAACGGATGAACCGATTTCGATTAAGTTTTTTTTGTTTGAATGCTGAGTTAGTCGGGAGTGTTCTTAGCCATGTTTCATGAAAATCGGTCGGTCGCGGTCGGGGGTTTTTTCAAAGTTTTAATTTTGTGGTTAAGTTATTGTCATTTTTATTTACGATTGAGTTCACCACTTCACCCTATAATCGAAGGTTGATCTCAAGAGTTACACATACATACTTAATGCAATGTAGATATGTACATACATATAAAACTAAATCAAGTTTAAACGTTCTAAAATGGCGACTCCTCAGAGACGCTCTTTCTATTACTTCGCTATAGTAGCTTCCATTTATTCTACAATTCTTTTGAAACGGATATTCTCAAGCTCCGTCTTCCGAAGCATGAAATCACTGAGATAGCTGCCTGTCAGGGACAGGGATAGGGTTGTAAATAGAAAAAAACCAAATGTTTTTTTTTTTTCAGAATTATGAAAAAAAAAAAAAAAACATGAAAAAAAACCGAGCGCCTTGGTTTTTTTTCTAAATATGGTTTTTTTTCAGATGAACAAATAATACGACAATAACGGTTTTTCGTGAGTTGTAACGTAACGTGTTTCAATAACAATAACGTACATTTTAATTCAGTATTACGTTTATTGGGGAATCCCCGATGCGGCGTGTAGCGTGGAGAGGCGGTGGTGTTGCCAACAGTAAATAGTGATAACTACAAACTACAGATTTCGTAAATGTTACTTTTATAAGATCAGAAATTAAAGTTATTTGATTAAATTCGTTTAATAGTTAACATTAAGTCTAAAAAACCGTATAAAAGTATTAACTACTTTGCAAATTTTGAGATTTCGTACTTTAGAAAAAAAAAACATACTCCAGAAAAAAAACTGTTTTTTTTCACGGTTTTTTTTCATGTTTTTTTTCAAGCCAGAAAAAAAACCGTTTTTTTACAACCCTAGACAGGAAGGTTATAATATAAGACTGTTGTGTGACCTTTTGCTGTAATGTATTATCGTCGGTTACTGCGCTGCGATACATTTAATTGAATATGCATCCTGGGGCCCGTTTTTCGAAGTTACAACTTACAAGTGGTAGTCAATGTCTATTATGACAAGTTGAAAGAGACTTCCGCTTGTAACATGTAACTTTCAGTATTGAAAAATGGGCCCCTGCTTGAAAAACCTTTTACAGCGTTTGTGGTTTTCCGTTGACAACTACACGTATTAGAACTTCGTGAGGAAATTAGAACTAGAAATAATTCACAAATTAGAAATAATTTATACGAAAACACACTTAAAATAAAAGATTATACAAACCAGAAGACATTAAAAGAAGAAAGTGCCTCGTAATGGTGACTTACATTAACGGGACCGGGTATGGTTGTAACAGGGGTTGGTTGTTAACAGCCATAATAATTAAACAAATAAATAAAGGTAAATTAATCTATTTATAACTTGCTGGTGTTCAAAGATTGCAAGTAAATAGTAGGTTTTTTCTATTTTTTCCGTTCGTTTAAGTTTTGTAGTATGGCCGCTGTTACAACCGACCCCTGCAGCGACCCTACCCAATCTTCTTATCTGAATCTTGGGATTCAGATACTTGGGACTGTTGGGAGCTACATACCTTAAGTTTTAATTTAAGAGGGTAAGTAAAATAAATGAACGGGTGTGCTAATGTAACTTACAGCATAAGTTAGCCATATTATATTAGCCAGCCATTATAACTTTGCAGTCAAAGCTTTCGGGTGAATTAGTAATTTCTATGGTAATAAGTGAACTAAGTTAATCTGAAATTATGTAGTTACGGGTCATTCTCCCTAACTTAGACCTTTAAAATCCCTACATATTACTTACCTACTATAATTATGACTATTTTGTATAACCAAGAACTATTTAATACTGGACTGACAAAGCCCATACAGAAAAGCGTACCCCTGAAATTAATGGGCTTTTTAGGCTTAAAACTAGATGGCGCTGTTCGCAGCCTGAAAGTGGCAAAAATCATATTTTCCCCAAAAATTTTTTTCGCGTTTTTATGTTTTATAAGACAAATTACATATTTCTTTATTTTAAAATCATGATATTACGTCAATTCACATTCTAACTGAAAAAATAAATTTGTAGTTATGATAGCATTTAATTTGCTCGCGTTGCCTGTCCGGGCAGGTGAGCGGCTAAAAAAATCGAGGTACGATTCTTAGTATGAAGTATGTAAATCCATACTAATATTATACCTAAATGGGAAAGTGTGTGTGTCTGTTTGTTTGTCCGTCCGTCACGGCTAACCGGAGCAATGAATTGACGTGATTTTTTTAGTGGAGATAGTTGAAGGGATGAAGAGTGACATAGGCTACTTTTGTCTCTTTCTAACGCGAGCGACGCCGCGGGCCAATGCTAGTCTTATATAAATAATCCTTGGTATGACTGTGATACTGTATGACTGTGTAGTGTGTAGGTATTAACGAGGGTTAGCGTCACTTTAGCTGTAATAAGTTTTAATATAGAAGTCAAATCACAATACACATACAAAAGCTTTCCACTAATGTAATATTCTGTTGCATTCATTCATTTTTAAATCTATCAAGAAATTCGTTTTGTACAGTCTAAAGTAGGTAACTCAAAGTTATAAATCTTACATGTTTAAGAAGTTTTAGAAGAGCTTTTTAATATTCCATTCATTCATTTTCTCAAGAAATTCGTTTTGTACAGTCTAAAGTAGGTAACTCAAAGTGTTTAAAGAGTTTATGCATGCACTTTGACGCATACAAGTTCAGTATTTGAAAAGTATCTCTGAGCTTAATTATGTATTTATTTAGTAGTTCGTCCCAATGTTCAGTTGGCTATTATGTCTGTTAAGTATTATTTATGAAATAGCCTATTTGGGACCAAAATTAATCAAGCAAGGCCAAACCAGTTGTTTTGATCTCATCAAAATAATTAGTTTGCTTCATATCTGGGGTCAAAATCGTAATAACACTGTAGGCACATCTCGCATACTGGCGATCAAATAATATGAAAGAGGCGCGCTTCTAGCACACATTCTAAGCTCGTGTAGGTGAACGCGTAGCATGCTTGTATGAGTGAGATATGACAGGTCGACTATTCGCGTTTTTGACAGGCGGTAACTGTGAGGTAACCGAGAGAGGGTGGGCGGCACTTTCAGCGGGGAGCAGGAGTGGCCATACTGTACGATAGTACTTTTTATTATACTGTGCCGTAGGTATACCGACCCGCTATAAATACCTGACAGTAACTTGGCAGTAACTTGCTCTTTTTTTAACCGAATGAATAAAAAACGTGTGAATTAGTAAGTTAAGGGCAAAACGGTTCTGGTTTTCGAACGATCAAATGTCACATGAATAGAACGAGACAGATTTATACGATTCCTATAGCGTCGTCCTTTTCTTGTCAAAACGATTCAGTTGCGGACCAGAGACAATCTCGGTCTTTCATTCACTTGTACGCGGTTCAGTTTCGACTCTGAACATTGGAGATCATGGTAGCAAATTGAGACGCCCAGTTTAGGCACCTAAACTGAACTGCTCTGCGTTTGAATCGTTTTTAAAAAGATCGTGGTAAGGCTGCTGATCTAATCTAACTTGGGCAAATATCGTAAAGCTCATGCTGTGTTCTGTGACGTCACTGTCACCGGATCATGTAGGGCATAGGGGTATCTAAGGTTGCGCGAGTTCAACTAAATGTTGTGACCTATTTATTTCACACATGAGAAAATTAAAAGAATTCATATTTAGACTTAACTATTACTAAGACTTAAGAAGAATATTATATGAATAGCTTTTAAAGTGAAATATGCTAAGTAAATTGTTATGTTAAATATCGTCACTAATTTGAAAAAAAAAACTTGTATCTTCGTCTGTCAATGAAAATAAAGTTGTAGTATGTATGGAATGTATACAGGGTGGCCCATTCAAATCGGTCAGTATGGGAAAGTCTGAAACTATAAGACATACGAAGATTTGTTCTTAGGAACCATGTCACCGATTTTGATAAAAAGAAAAACTGCATTCATACAATTAAACAAAAAAGTGTATCCAGCTGGGGAATCGAACCCGGTTGTTTTGAAAAAATAAACTTACACTATTTCTATTCAGATATCGTTTGTGTAGGTCTTATTAAGCAGTAAATATCTCTAAGAAACATAATGTCTAAAATGAATAAAATGCATTTTTTTTACATACTTTAATTTATCATAGTCACTTTGAAAATGCATTTTATTCATTTTAGACATTATGTTTCTTAGAGATATTTACTGCTTAAGACCTACACAAACGATATCTGAATAGAAATAGTGTAAAAATAATTTTTCAAAACAACCGGGTTCGATTCCCCAGCTGGGTACACTTTTTTTTTAATTGTATGAATGCAGTTTTTCTTTTTATCAAAATCGGTGACATGGTTCCTAAGAACAAATCTTCGTATGTCTTATAGTTTCAGACTTTCCCATACTGACCGATTTGAATGGGCCACCCTGTATAGACTTACTGCGTTTTAACTTTGAGGAGCAGCGTGAGATACGAGATTTTTTCAAAGTAGTGACGATATGGTAAAAACACCTCTGTCGGGATTGGGAACCAATTTTTGAGTTTTGAGAATTCACTAAATCTAAAATATGTTTATCATCAGTCTAAAATATGTGGAAAACGTCGACTTTTTAGAAATACGAGCACTAGAAATTGATAGTTTAGTGGTATAACTGACTGTCTACCTGTTTTTAAATCTATTATTAGGTACATATATCAATGGGTAGTAGAGAGAATTAATTATTATTATTGGGTTGGCACAAAAGTAATGACACACTCTACAAAACTCTATACATTTCCTTTCTTAAGTTAATTGTTTTCGATAATATTCTAGTATAATGTTGTAGAATTGTTGTTTTGTTGTTTTAATTGTTTTCATTCTAGTATGTACTTCTAATGTGAGGGTATATAAAGCCGCTCTCGTGATTGGTTTAGTTAGATTGAAATAAAATGGACGAGCGACAAGTTCGAACACTTTACTTACACGAGTACTTGTTAGGCCACAGTGCGCGACTGCGCGGGCTGCGGCTGACAATATCAACACTGCATTGGGCGCTGGAAGTACAAGCCATGCCACGGTGTCCAGATGGTTTGACCGTTTTAAATCAGGAGACAGGAGCCTTGAAAGTCAGTCACGCTTAGGGCGACCACCTGCATTCAATGATGACGATTTACGCCGCGAACTAAAGTCGAATCCTGATGCTACTACTCGTGAATTAGCGGAAGCACTTAACTGCAGTCACCACGCTGTGGAATACCATCTGCATGAACTTGGGTATCGAAAAGTTTTGGCTCGATGGGTACCGCACATCCTTACCGACGCCAGTCGTGCAGTCCGTGTCGCCATCTGTCAATCACTTTTGCTGTGACCCCGACGTAAAGAGTTTTTGACTGATCTGGTTACGGGAGATGAATCATGGATTTATTATGAGAACGATACACGTCGTGCTTTTTGGCTGCCTCGAGAAGAAACGCCACCAACTCAACCGAAGCTGAGTCAAAAGAACCGCTTAAAAGTTTTGCTTTATTGTTTCTGGGACTCGCAAGGCATGCTGTTTCATGAACTATTACACAATGAAACTGTAAACGCTAACAAATATTCAACACAGCTCACCGAACTATCTTCTGCTATCAAGAAAAAACGACGAAGACGAGCCACTGTAATTTTACTACATGATAACGCTCGACCTCATGTCGCATCTACCGTTCGCCAACAGCTGCAGAACTTGGGCTGGGAGACGATACCCCACCTACCTTATTCTCCAGACCTCGCACCATCAGACTTTCATTTGTTTAGAGCCCTGAAACGACATTTACGGGGTAAACAATTAAATTATTTCCATGATGTACAAGTGGAGTTGAACAACTTTTTCGAGGCACAGCCATCAGAGTTCTGGGTGAAAGGCATCCAAACTTTGCCGGATCGTTGGCAAGAAGTCATAGATGCTAATGGTGATTACATCATCGACTAAGCTTTTTGTATTGTCATAATAATAAAAAATATAAAACGTAAACCAAGTGTCTCATTACTTTTGTGCCAACCCAATAAATTGTGCGAAATACACGAAGTGATGCGGTCGAAGTTAAAAAATAAACTCCCTGTTGTTTGTACTTGCCTTTCTTATGCTTTTGGAATATTATAAACTATTGTTATGTGGTTTTTGTTAAAGATATGTGCAAATGGAAAATGTTAACGGAATGGTGGCCGCTTACGGATGTACTGATATGTCACTGAAGCACATTGGAGATATCTTCAATTTCTCTGAAGATCATTTAAAACCACAGATAAATATTGATATACGCCTTATGTAACACATTGTCAAAGAAGCTAAGAAAGATTGTGGACGACATCCGGAAAATTGCGGACGAGACTAGCTCAGGACCGGGACAAGTGTCGTACTAGAAGAGGCCTATGCTCAGCAGTGGGCGATAAAGGACTGATATGATGATGATGATGATGATGACAAGGAAAACATTTAAAAAATATTTTTTTTTTTAGTTTATTCAGAAACCAAACAGTCACATAAACACATTACATATTGGCAATTACGTACATTAAAAAAAGAATAAAATCTACAAAAGACTGCCTAATTGTACATTCTACTCGTTTAATGTTTAAATGAAAATATGAATATACATTAGTAACGTAATACAAGAAAAATGAAACTGCATACCTACAATATAACATAACCTAACGTAATTATGTTTTTGTCCCTTTCGTTTAACGATATTTTTTAGAATAGTTTATGATCATCTTATTAATTACGTACATTATATCCCTCGCTGCCTTTGTCCCGTTTATTAAATAGGAATATACATTAATACTATACAAGCTTATTACCAACCCCATGCTTCGATCCGCCCCAATGCGCGCACAAAGGCATAGGTCTATAAATAGACAGGGGGAGGTCGACAACCGGTGCAATGCAGTTTATAATGAAATATCTTCCCACTCGTTCACCTGAGCCTTACTGTGGAAACTCATATTTTGTCGATAGTATTCAAGTGGGAATAAAAAAACCAAAATTACAAAAAACAATGCACTGTTCTCGCATGAAGAAAATGAATTTATGAAATATCTTTACACTCTTTCACCTGAGCCTTACTATGGAAACTCATCGTTTAGTCGAAACTGTTGATAAAGATTCGAGAACTTACCTTACATAGTAACCCTGCCTGCTAAGCCGCGGTCCCGGGTTCGAACCCGGTAAGGGCATTTATTTGCGTGATGAGCACAGGTATTTGTTCCTGAGTGACCTGAGTCATGGATGTTTTTAACACGCTTTTATTAGGTCGTCGTGTATGTA
The DNA here is from genome assembly GCF_023078275.1 of Leguminivora glycinivorella. NCBI lineage: Eukaryota > Metazoa > Arthropoda > Insecta > Lepidoptera > Tortricidae > Leguminivora > Leguminivora glycinivorella. Next base: position 6,164,992 of record NC_062979.1, read on the forward strand.
ACTAACTATGTAATGGAATCTGCGGAGGCTAATTTAACCATCTTCCAAGGATCGTAGCGTAATGAAAATTGGCAGCTATATGTAGTTCCGATGACAATACAATAATATGGTACTGTTGAGCTGATCTGATGATGGAGTCGGAAGATATGAACTGGAACTACATGATGGAACATCGTATCATAGCCGTTTTTGGGTTTCTTAGAAAAGTCTTGTAATGAACTTTGACTACAATTAGGTTTCAAGGTCTGATGATGAAGCCGAAAGATATGAACTGGAACTACATGATGGAACATCGTATCATAGCTGTTTTTGGGCTTCTTGGGAAAGTCTTGTAATGAACTTTGACTACAATTAGGTTTCAAGGTCTGATGATGGAGCCGGAAGATATGAGCTGGAACTACATGATGGAACATCGTGTCATAGCTGTTTTTGGGCTTCTTAGAAAAGTCTTGTAATGAACTTTGACAACGATTAGGTTTCAAGGTCTGATGATGGAGCCGGAAGATATGAACTGGAACTACATGATGGAACATCGTATCATAGCTGTTTTTGGGCTTCTTAGAAAAGTCTTGTAATGAACTTTGACTACGATTAGGTTTCAAGGTCTGATGATGGAGCCGGAAGATATGAACTGGAACTACATGATGGAACATCGTATCATAGCTGTTTTTGGGCTTCTTAGAAAAGTCTTGTAATGAACTATGACTACGATTAGGTTTCAAGGCCTGATGATGGTGCCGGAAGATAAGAACAGAAAAAGGGGGGGGTCTCGAGGGGGAAGCATGAAAGAAAGATCAACGTAGTATTAAAAAAAAGTTGGGTTAGCGTTTTCTCGTGACCTTTCAGAGCAAACAAAGGGGGGCTCGGGGGGCGAAGCCCCCCGCATAAAAGAAAGATAAACGTTGTATTTAAAATAAGTTGGGTTAAGGTTTTCTTGTGATCCTTAAGAGCAAAGAAAAGGGGGGCTCGGGGGGCGAAGCCCCCCGCATGAAAGAAACGTAGTATTTAGAATAAGTTGGGTTAGCGTTTTCTTGTGACCTTTAAGAGCAAACAAAGGGGGGCTCGGGGGGCGAAGCCCCCGCATGAAAGAAAGATCAACGTAGTATTTAAGATCAGTTGGGTTAGCGTTTTCTTGTGACCTTTAAGAGCAAACAAAGGGGGGTTCGGGGGGCGAAGCCCCCCGCATGAAAGAAAGATCAACGTAGTATTTAAGATCAGTTGGGTTAGCGTTTTCTTGTGACCTTTAAGAGCAAACAAAGGGGGGCTCGGGGGGCGAAGCCCCCGCATAAAAGAAAAATTAACGTAGTATTTAAAATAAGTTGGGTTAGCGTTTTCTTGTGACATTTCAGAGCAAACAATGGGGGGCTCGGGGGGCGAAGCCCCCCGCATAAAAGAAAGATCAACGTTGTATTTAAAATAAGTTGGGTTAAGGTTTCCTTGTGACCTTTAAGAGCAAACAAAGGGGGGCTCGGGGGGCGAAGCCCCCCGCATGAAAGAAAGATCAACGTAGTATTTAAGATAAGTTGGGTTAGCGTTTTCTTGTGACCTTTAAGAGCAAACAAAGGGGGGCTCGGGGGGCGAAGCCCCCGCATAAAAGAAAGATTAACGTAGTATTTAAAATAAGTTGGGATAGCGTTTTCTTGTGCCCTTTCAGAGCAAACAAAGGGGGCTCGGGGGGCGAAGCCCCCCGCATAAAAGAAAGATAAACGTTGTATTTAAAATAAGTTGGGTTAAGGTTTTCTTGTGATCCTTAAGAGCAAACAAAGGGGGGCTCGGGGGGCGAAGCCCCCCGCACAAAAGAAAGATTAACGTAGTATTTAAAATAAGTTGGGTAAGCGTTTTCTTGTGACCTTTCAGAGCAAACAAACGGGGGCTCGGGGGGCGAAGCCCCCCGCATATAAGAAATATCAACGTTGTATTTAAAATAAGTTGGGTTAGCGTTTTCTTGTGACCTTTAAGAGCAAACAAAGGGGGGCTCGGGGGGGCCAGGCCCCCCGCATGAAAGAAAGATCAACGTTGTATTTAAAATAAGTTGGGTTAGCGTTTTCTTGTGACCTTTAAGAGCAAACAAAGGGGGGGCTCGGGGGCGAAGCCCCCGCATGAAAGAAAGATTAACGTAGTATTTAAAATCAGTTGGGTAAGCGTTTTCTTGTGACCTTTCAGAGCAAACAAAGGGGGCTCGGGGCGAAGCCCCCGCATATAAGAAATATCAACGTAGTATTTAAAATAAGTTGGGTTAGCGTTTTCTTGTGACCTTTAAGAGCAAACAAAGGGGGGCTCGGGGGGGCCAAGGCCCCCGCATGAAAGAAAGATCAACGTTGTATTTAAAATAAGTTGGGTAATGGTTTTCCTGTGACCCTTAAGAGCAAATAAAGGGGGTCTATCTTTTACGGATAACTTACTAGGTATAAACATTTTTATGATAATACCGTAATAAGAAGGTAGCCGCTGGTTATTATTAAGTAGCAATTAGCAATAAGTACACGTTAAGCCACAAATGGCATGTAAAATCCGCCTACTTGAAATAAATTTATGTATAAATGTTAAAAGTATTTCATTATTAATGACTAAAAAGTATAAAATAAATTAATAGTTTAAAAAACACTATAAAACACGCTTTTATAAATGCACGTAAAAGCCAAAAATAAATTATGGATCGTTCAAGTTGTCTCTATTTGTGAGCTGAAGTTTAAAAACTATGTGCTTTTAATTATAATATTTGATTGTAAAAGCGTGGGGCGCTGGAACAGGAAAGACTTTCTTGTAAACAAATACTAATCCGAACTTCCTGGCGAATGAAGTTGCATAAGAACATAACGTTTACATATGCCGCCTAAGGGTTACCAAAAAGAACCAAAGATATCTCGTCCACGAACAAGAACTCTGCATCCTGTCACTGTAGACACTTTCCCCTTTTGTACTTTGATTACCGGAAAAAAGCGGCGTTCTAAGTGTCGGTGACTGTCGACTCTCCTCGCTACTAGCGCATATTTTGTCTGAGTTCGACAAACTGGTACCTACTTTGAACACTGACTTTTAATTGATTTGACTGTTTAATGTAGAACCTACTAACTAGTCATGCTGCAACTCCAGTTAGCGCGTCAATCTGTGTAACCTCCTTCCCGTAGCATAGCATAATTTGATTTATCAGCAAGTTATACAAAAAGTCTTTCCTGTTCCAGCGCCCCACGCTTTTACAATCAAATATTATAATTAAAAGCACATAGTTTTTAAACTTCAGCTCACAAATAGAGACAACTTGAACGATCCATAATTTATTTTTGGCTTTTACGTGCATTTATAAAAGCGTGTTTTATAGTGTTTTTTAAACTATTAATTTATTTATGTATATATGTAAGCCTATCGTCGCTTAGCACCTATAGTACAAGCTTTGCTTAGTTTGGGGCTAGATTGATCTGTATAAGTTGCCCCCAATATTTATTTATTTATAAGTGTAACCACGATATTGTAAATATTGAAAAAAATCCCGACATAGTGGACCGATTTTTATCAAACATGGCTAAGAACACTCCCGACTAATTCAGCTTTCAAATTAAATCTAAATCGGTCCAACCTTTCGGGAGCTACGATACCACAGACAACCACACATACAGACAGTCAGACAAATAGACAGACACATCAAACTTATAACATCTCGTAGTTTTTGCGTTGTGGGTTAAAAACAATGCGTTGAAGAAAATGCAAAATTACACATATGAAAGAAAAAGTGCCTTGATCACTCTCGTGCCTGAGGCTGGAATCGAACCAGCGTACTTTGCAATCGCGGCAGATGCCTGTTTATCCGCTCGGCCACCCAGGTCACAGTTGCTGAGGTCGAAATTATTTCTCATGTGAGTAATCTATACAAGGACTCGTAGGGCCTGAGGCCTTGGTCACTTTTTCTTTCGTATGTGTAATTTATTTCGGTTTTAATTTATAATATATAGTGGTGTGACTATTTTAAGATAGCACAAGCTGAAATATTTTCAATAGATTATAATTTAACTTCTGTTAGTTAGAATTGAAACCATTTAATTTAAATTTCAAGACCTTCGGCCCTCTTGTGACAAACGTAACCATCGCCTAAAGATGCGTATTTGCGAGCTGGTACTTTACTAACCCGTGGTAAGGGTACCGGCATCGTCCTACGTAAGGATTCCGCGTACTATCATAGTAAAATGTGTGTAGTTTGGTAGTAATATTCCCGGAATTTGAAGGCCCTTACGTAATGGGTTTTTAAATTGACACGGTTCGTATTGATGTAAACTAAATGATCCCAATAAAGCCTTACTTTTCGGCTTAGTTGACAGGTCAGATGGCAGTCACTTTCGTAAAAACTTGTTTCTACAAGATTTGTCCTGGGGTTGGTTATCAAAGCGGACCGTAGGCTAGCGGGCCGTAGCGAACGTTGGGAAAACACAAGGAAGATGATGATGGAATGGAACATGCTCCTCTCATCTGTATTCCCGGGCGAATACAATCTGGGTGTATTCAAGTCAAGAGTGAATAGGCTATTACTGAACGAGTGAGCTACAACCTCGGCCTTGTCGTCACTTTCCATCGTGCGACTAAGTCACTGGCCAGTTTATAATAAAAAAAAATGATTTAGATGTCGAAAAAAAAACCGGATGATTTACAGAGAATATCTAATTGCAGTTAAAGTTCATCGCTTGAGGTACTCAATCGTGAACATTAGCTGTGTACTGTGCATCGCTTGAGGTACTCAAGCGTGCATGGAGAAATTATGAATGAATTCATTGAAAAATTCGCCATGCACTTTTGCAGCTCAGTAACAAATGCTGAGGTACCTACGCCTCAATAACTAATTCACCCATACAGTTATCATTTTAGCTCATTTCATATGTACATACAAATATACATAATACACATGAAAAGTTGCTCAAGATTCAGTGTCACTCTTAACAATTATTAAGGCGTTGAAATATATTTAAATTGTGATGTTGCAGTGATATATCCTATAGTCCACACTACAATTTAACCTATACATATCCTACAGTCGGCTTCTACACCCACGGGAGATAAGAGGTTGGTTGGTGAAATTCTTAACCTGTCACTACAAGACGAAATACATGTCCAAAACGTGATCTACACGCGATTCTTTTCTCCTAACAAAAAATCTGTATACATAATTTTAAACACATCACTCGCCTACTTCCTTCTGCTCGCTAGTCCCAAAGGAAATCGGGTGTGGATTTACCCCACGGCTTTATAAATACCCCGGCTCGGCCATTGTAAAAACCTGGTCACCCGAGCGAGTGAACAATCTCTGCTCTAGCGTGGACAGTGTGCTCACTGCTTTAAATAGATCTTTGAATACCTGGTTACACATTACCCTGGTTTTTCGTCGGGTTTAAAAAAGAGGGTTTTAGTTTGATCCGAAAGTTTTTTTAGCAATTTTTGGCGTTTGGTTGAACCAATTTGCATTAGAAAAGGTGTGGTTAACGACTTTAAATAGGTCTTTCAAAAGGGCTTTTTGTCTGTTTTTTAAACGATTTAAATAAAAGAGGTTCTCAGGTTGATCCGCAAGATTTTGAGTGATTTTTTGGTGTTTGGTTGAACCGATAGGAACAAAAAAAATTTATTGTAATGACTAATAATAGGTGTAAATCTTTGAATAGGGGTTTTCCTCTGTTTTTTAACAGCAGTAAAAAGAGGGTTATCAGTTTGATGTGAAACTTTTTTAACAATTTTGGCGTTTGGTTGAACCGATTTGCATTAGAAAAGGTGTGGTTAACGACATGGTCTTTCAAAAGGGTTTTTCGTCTGTTTTTTAAACGGGCTTAAAAAAATGCTTCTCAATTTGACCTGTATGTTTTTCAGCATTTTTTTTGGAGCTTAGTCGAACCGGTTAGGAACAAAAATGTATTGTTGTAATAGTTTTCAGCATTTTTTTTTTTGGTGTTTTGTTGAACCGATTTACACTAAAAGAAGTGTGGTTAACGTTCCAAATAGGTCTTTGAATAGGGTTTTTGGTCTGGTTTGATCGGTCTAACCGGGATTAAAAAAGGTTTTCAGTTTGACCCGAAAGTTTTTCAGTAACTTTTTGGTGTTTGGTTGAACCAATTAGGGACAAAAAAGTGTTTTCTTAACCCTTAAATTGGCACTGTGCACTACCGTGTACGTTGCGTAGTGAAAATTCCTGTCATTAATATATTACATTTCTAAAACTTTTTTTACCAAAAACGAATAAATAATTTCATTTTAAATGGTAAAAAAAATATTTGGTGTGGCTCAAATTTAAAATTAACGTTTGTGTCAAAAATGAGTTCGACGCGGCGACGCCTGTCAGTACCTCGGGAAAGTTTTATTAAAGTTTCACAACTTTTTTGTATGCAAGTGGTGATTTTTATGTTTTGATCTTTTTAACACGCTTTTTATTAGGTCGTCGTGTATGTAACTAACTATGTAATGGAATCTGCGGAGGCTAATTTAACCAATTTTCATTACGCTACGATCCTTGGAAGACCAAGGATCGTAGCGTAATGAAAATTGGCAGCTGTATGTAGTTCTGATGACAATACAATAATATGATACTGTTGAATTGATCTGATGATGGAGTCGGAAGATATGAACTGGAACTACATGATGGAACATCCTATCATAGCTGTTTTTGGGTTTCTTAGAAAAGTCTTGTAATGAACTTTGACTACGATTAGGTTTCAAGGTCTGATGATGGAGCCGGAAGATATGAACTGGAACTACATGATGGAACATCGTATCATAGCTGTTTTTGGGTTTCTTAGAAAAGTCTTGTAATAAACTTTGACTACGATTAGGTTTCAAGGTCTGATGATGGAGCCGGAAGATATGAACTGGAACTACATGATGGAACATCGTATCATAGCAGTTTTTGGGTTTCTTAGAAAAGTCTTGTAATGAACTTTGACTACGATTAGGTTTCAAGGTCTGATGATGAAGCTGGAAGATATGACCTGGAACTACATGATGGAACATCGTATCATAGCTGTTTTTGGGTTTCTTAGAAAAGTATTGTAATGAACTTTGACTACGAGTAGGTTTCAAGGTCTGATGATGGAGCCGGAAGATATGAACTGGAACTACATGATGGAACTTCGTATCATAGCTGTTTGAGTTACCTCTAGACTGGTATTAAACGGCATCCAAGCTCTTAACAAGCTTGGAAGGCAAAACAAGGTGCAACTGGTATGGATACCGGGGCACGAAGGCTTCATTGGCAATGAAAACGCTGATGAACTTGCCAAGGCCGGATCTGAAGACAACTTCATAGGTCCGGAACCTTATGTGGGCCTTTCACAAGGAACCATCAGAATGGCTATGAAAGACCAAACAAAGGCTAGTCACCAAAAAGAGTGGGATGCCCTGGTTGGTCTGAAGCATTCAAAGCTCTTTATGCAGAGGGTAGACTCTGGATGGAGCAAAAAGCTAGAGAAGCTAGGCAAAAGACAACTCCAAATTATAACGGGGGTGTTCACAGGCCATTACGGGGTCAAAGGAATTTTGGCCAAGATGGGACACGCCGACAACACTGATTGTCGCATGTGTGGCGAAGAGGAAGAGACCGTCAGACATTTAATGTGTGAATGTCACGCCCTCGCCAGACAAAGAATGAAGAACTTTGGAGCAGGCTACCTGGCACCGAAGGACTTCAGAGAGCTACCCATGAGCCTCATCATCCGATACGTGGAGATGGTCGAGAAGCTCCTGAATAGCTGAAGGATCTTAGGATCGTAGGGGGTAATTGCACAAAAGATCCCGATGGGTCGAAGTGTATCCGTAAGGGCCCCCGCAGATTTAAGATAAGATAAGATCATAGCTGTTTTCTGGTTTCTTAGAAAAGTCTTATAATGAACTTTGACCACGACTAGGTTTCAAGGTCTGATAATGAAGCCCGAAGATTGGCACTGGCATTCCATGATGGCATATCGTATCATAGTTGTGTTTTGCGCTTGTGAGAAAGGCCACGTAATGAACTTTGAACGTTACGTTTTCAACGTTATAACAAACCTATTATTGACCGAAGCGAAGCGAGGCCTAAGTTAGGTTAGGGTTTTCTTGCGACCCTTATGAGCGGAAAAAGGAAAGACCGAATAAGTATCTAAACTAAGTCAGGTAAGGGTCTTTTTTGTGACCCATAAATATCTAGCCCAGACCAGGTCGCGGGCTAGCGTCCACATGCTTACAAAAGAAAAATTGATAACAAAAGCAAAATTGGGGGCGGGGGCGAAGCCCCCCGCAAAAAAGAAAGATCAACGTAGTGTGTAAAATAAGTTGGGCTAGGGTTTTTTGTGACCCTTAAGAGCAAAAGTAAGAGGGGCTCGGGGGCGAAGCCCCCGCATAAAAGAAAGATCAATGTAATATTTAAAATAAGTTGGGTAAGGGCTTTCTTGTGACCCTTACGAGCAAATAAAGGGGGCTCGGGGGCGAAGCCCCCGCAAAAAAAAGGATCAACAAAGTATGTAAAATAAGTTGGGTTAGGGTTTTCTTGTGACCCTGAAGAACAAAACTAAGGGGGGTTCGGGGGGCGAAGCCCCCCGCAAAAAAAAATATCAACGTAGTATTCAAAATTAGTTGGTTTAGGGTTTTCTTGTGACCCTCAAGAGTAAATAAACAAAAGGGGGGCTCGGGGGGCGAAGCCCCCGCATAAAAGAAAGATCAACGTAGTATTTAAAATAACTTGGGTTAGGGTTTTCTTGTGACCCTTAACACTTTCGAAACCGGGCTCTACGCGGCGCTACGACATTTTCGCTACATACGGGGAAACCCATGTAATCGGCTACGCTTCTACGAGCGGTGTGCCCGACAGTCGGGTTCTTGGTAGCGAAAGTGTTAAGTGCAAAAGTAAGGGGGGCTCGGGGGGCGAAGCCCCCGCATAAAAGAAAGATCAACGTAATATTTAAAATAAATTAGGTTAGGGTTTTCTTGTGACCCTTAAGTGCAAAAGTAAGGGGGGGCTCGGGGGCGAAGCCCCCGCATAAAAGAAAGATCAACGTAATATTTAAAATAAGTTGGGTTAGGGTTTTCTTGTGACCCTTAAGAGCAAAGAAAGGGGGCTCGGGGGCGAAGCCCCCGCAAAAAAAAGGATCAACAAAGTATGTAAAATAAGTTGGGTTAGGGTTTTCTTGTGACCCTTAAGAACAAAACTAAGGGGGGTTCGGGGGGCGAAGCCCTCCGCAAAAAAAAATATCAAAGTAGTATTCAAAATAAGTTGGTTTAGGGTTTTCTTGTGACCCTCAAGAGTATATAAACAAAAGGGGGGCTCGGGGGGCGAAGCCCCCTGCATAAAAGAAAGATCAACGTAGTATTTAAAATAAGTTGGGTTAGGGTTTTCTTGTGACCCTTCAGAGCAAAAGTAAGGGGGGCTCGGGGGGCAAAGCCCCCCGCATAAAAGAAGATCAACGTAATATTTAAAATAAATTAGTTTAGGGTTTTCTTGTGGCCCTTAAGTGCAAAAGTAAGGGGGGCTCGGGGGGCGAAGCCCCCCGCATAAAAGAAAGATCAGCGTAATATTTAAAATAAGTTGGGTTAGGGTTTTCTTTTGACCCTTAAGAGCAAAGAAAGGGGGCTCGGGGGGCGAAGCCCCCCGCATATAAGAAAGATCAACGTAATATTTAAAATAAGTTGGGTTAGGGTTTTCTTGTGACCCTTAAGAGCAAAGAAAGGGGGGCTCGGGGGGCGAAGCCCCCCGCATAAAAGAAAGATCAATGTAATATTTAAAATAAGTTGGGTTAGGGCTTTCTTGTGACCCTTAAGAGCAAAAGTAAGGGGGGCAAAAGTAAGGGCTTTATCAACAAAAAATTTCACGCCACGCCACTGCTAAGCACGTCGCGAAGGTCTACAGATCCCAGAGCCACTATCAGTCTTTTATTTGCTTAGCAAACTATCGCATCCACGTTCCATAACTAGGTTCAACCCCACGCAAATATACTAGAGAGCGACTGAGAAAATTCAACCTTTTGTCTCTTTCCTACTCTGTAAGATGAAATCCTTAAGTTCTGTATTGCATTAATCTTCAAATTAGCGCAGCACTATGAAAAAAATTTTAAATGAATGAAGTCTTATTGCGATAAACTTGGTACCTATACATCAGGTGGTATTAATTCTTATTAAGCAATAGCAATACGTGTTAAACCACAAATGGCTTGCGAAATTCGCCTACTTGAAATAATATTTTTGTTTAAATTTTAAATATATTTCATTATTAATGACTAAAAAGTATAAAATAAATTTATAGTTTAAAAAACTCTAGAAAAACACGCTTTTATAAATGCACGTAAAAGCCAAAAATAAATTATGGATCGTTCAAGTTGTCTCTATTGCTGGGATGAAGAGTAAACTATGTGCTTTTAATTATAATATTTGATTGTAAAAGCGTGGGGCGCTGTAACAGGAAAAACTTTTTGTATAACTTGCTGAGAAATCAAGTTAAGCTATATTACGAGAAGCAGTTTACACAGATTGGCGCGCTAACTGGACTTGCAGCACGACTGCAGCGCCCCACGCTTTTACAATCAAATATTATAATTAAAAGCACATAGTTTACTCTTCATCCCAGCAATAGAGACAACTTGAACGATCCATAATTTATTTTTGGCTTTTACGTGCATTTATAAAAGCGTGTTTTTCTAGAGTTTTTTAAACTATAAATTTATTATTTCGTAATGTATGCTGGATACCCTTTCGGTTGTCATCGCAACCAGGGGCAAGGGAAGAATTTTCCTTCTTTGTTTGTAACTAATAGTTGCATACAGTTTTAACGAATCGGAAACTCAACTACCTTAGGTAGTAAAATAGTAATTGTTTTTTGCAAAAGTATACAAAAAAAACTGTTTATGTATTTGTATACGTTGACAACTTCTTTACGTGTCCTGAGCTAATTTATATTTCGAGGCAACAGTAAGGTTCGACGAATAGTGTTAGGTTCTACAACATAGGACATTTTCATTGTATCACCCATTCGGAAAGGGTACTTTTCTTCCCTGTTAGGAGGGAGCAAAGTGACAATTTTCTGTTTAAGGACTTTATGTTGCCAGTATAAAATATTAGCGCACAAAACATGTAAGCACATATAATATACCTAATGTACAACAAATTGTCGATTAAGAACTTATTTTAGGATTTCCTCACAGGTGATGTGAAAATCAGTATGCGTCACATGGTAACAAAATTATTTTGTTCCCTTGTAACACAATCTACTACTACTTATTTCCTGAGAGTGGACAGAAAAATGTTCGCTGCAGATATTGCCAGGGCTAATTTTACTGCACCAAATACAATATGCCTCTTTGTTTTGACGTTGTAGGAGAAACGAAAAAAAGAAATTGCTTTAATGATTAGAAAAAAAATATTTTTTGTATAATTTTCCTTTTATTTTTAAACAAAATAATTTACTACCTTCTTGGCAGCGGTAACCAGCATGTACATACCAGAAAGTAGCTCTATTGCCACGAAATTGGCAACGTGCATGGTGATGTACATAGATTTTCTGAAAAACTATTAATGCTGGATTTTTTTAAATATTTTTTTGTAGACCCTAAGACACTACTAAATAAAGGTATTATACTGTCTCACTCGTTTTTGACATTTTTTACTCTTGCCAATTTAAGGGTTAACGTCTTTAAATAGTTTGACCTGGTGCCGTAGCCGAATGGCATATCTCCGACGCGAAACGAAAACGAAACGCCGCGAAAGGTAGTCTGGCTCTGTCACGCTAATACGCAAGAGCGATAGAGATAGATATCTACGAGCGTTTCGTTTGGTGAGCGTTTCGTGAGCGTTTGTGCCGTTCGGCTACGCACCCTGTATTTTGCGAGACGACAATGTTTTACCGAGATCAATTTTTTTAAAACATCAACATGTTCATCGCCTATATTCACCAATTATCTACCTTTATTGTCGATAAATTCCAAAATGATTATAATTTGCTTTGCTAAAATCATTGGTGTAAATAAAAAACAAAAAGTTTTCCCGTACCGGGAATCGAACCCGAGCCTCCTGGGTGAAAGCCAGGTATCCTAGCCACTAGACCATACGGGATATTGATGACTGAAGCGAAATTAAGCTATTAATACTGAAACACTCTAGTAACAACACAATTTTCATTATTTTGCTATGTATCATGATAATAATCACTAAATAAGACTACTAAAATTATTGTCTCATTTTATAGAACATTTGGAAAACTAATAGATATTATTCTTGCCTTGCCAACTAGAATGATATCATGTCATGAGCGACATCTAGCGGAAATGAGTAGCAACTGGAAGTATTTGACTCTGCGAAAGAAACGAGGGCGTGTAGGTAAAGAGTAAGTAGTGCAAGAGTATTTTGATAGATGGCGCTGTACGTCACAATGTTGTAACACTGGAGTTGGCTAATAAATATAAGCTTGAAATCCGTTTCACTGATAATACATTTGGTCTACAGATGGCGTTGAAACTTTATTATTTTAATAATATAAATTTCAGGCTGCCAAATGAATTTAGGTTTTTGATAGTACCTATATAATTTCATAGATGGCGCTTTTATCAATAAAGCTTAAAATGCACATTGAATTGATATCCTAATGATACTGTAACTATTTTTGTACAATTTGTACACAGCATCATCATTTTAAAAACTTATTTTTCTTCAACGGAGTAGACCCATTCCTTGATTACTTTGTTCTGAAGTTTGTTATCTGACAAAAATATTTGTTTTGGGGATAAAAAAAAACACCATTGAATGCATCAAAGATATTGTTAATGTATAGCTTAATATTTTAATATTGCGTATAATTTGTCAAAGAATAATGCAAACACAGCAACGTTAATATGAATATCTCTTTATTTTTAACAATAAACTCTAGACAGGAGGTATTTTATCACTTATTTTATTTATCTATCTAACTATTTACTATGTAAATAATTTGCCACGTACATTCAGAAAGATAGAATTACATTTTACATTATGGTATGTAGGTAGGTATGTAAAAAAATGGGTAAGTTCATATAGTTTTATTTTCTTACTTAATTATAGGCATTTATTTTTAATTAAAACAAACTTGCAGGTAAATTCAATGACTAGAATGTTTAATACTGTTATCTTTTTAATTAAATTATAATTCTTATATAATAAACTCTCGATGCAGTTGTTATTAACATAAACTAGGTATGATAAGTAGGTAGGTACATATTTTATCTTCAAATACTAATGTTGTGTTGGCAAATACTAAGTGAGACCATAAAAAAATGGAAGAATTATTTAGATCGATTTTCTATGATGTTGATTATAATATTTATAATACTTCCACCATTCTAAGTCATAATCACCTCAGTGATAAAAAATAAATTTATTTTTATAAAATTGGTATCATATTTCATGTTTCCAATATTCTTTATTCCCAGCAATTACTTAAACAATAACATTCTTGAATTCTTTCATGTAATCTTTACAAGAAAGGTATTCTTAGTTAAAATCTACATGTGATTCTAATAACAAATGAAGATCGATTCTAGAAACAAAAATGTATGAAACAATTGCAAAGGTTTATTTATAAAGACCAATAGATGTTTATTTTATGCACGTTGGTTACTCTAACATACAAAGCTTTGTGCATTTATTGCGTCATATTTTCGTATTAATATAAATATTTTATAGGATATCAACGATGCTAAAGACAGTGATATCTACAAAGATGATTTTCAATGTTTTACCAGCCATTTTACAGTGAAAAGTTATTGAAAGGCCAAGGATATATACTGTTTAGATAGGAATTTCGATTTCGGATATAGATTTAAGACCTCATGTGACAACCCTAGAAAAAATAGTTATAAAATGTTTGTTATGGATGCCATAAAAAGTGGTAACATGACATTTGGTACTGTTCTTATGACGCCCAAAACACTAGGAACTTACAATCAATATAAACTTAAATAGACGTGATTGAATCTACACAAAACAATGGGAATCTTACCTAATCATTATAAATTAGATAAAATAAACGGTAAAACAAACCTTTATTAAAAGTAATTTGACTAGATTACACTTTCCTAAATGAATCACGACGAGAACATTTTTATGATTTTATCATAACATGTGCCAATAATAGAAAACGTCAATCGAATAATTGTATGGAAATGATGCAATGACTTCATAGTTCGACATATTTTTACTTTTAGGTAACTATGTTACTGTTAAATTTTGTGAAGCAATAGTGAAGCAACACTGTGCAACAGTACAGATGTACTTGCGAAAAGATTTTCCTTCGTAGTTTTCTGGAAACGTTCGTATAATTTGTCATACTAGTATTGCCAGTTCAGACAGTGTCAGTAACGTCTTGTAGGTACAGTTACCGGCATAAATAAATGATGATTCCTGTACCTTGTCACATTAACATCTTGTTTGAAATGTCATACGAAGTTAAAAGCGACAAGGTGCAGAATATTTATGACTACTGAGACTGACTGAAATAGCATGACAACGTTTCCTTAAAAATACTAAAGGAAAAGCTTTTCGCATTACATATGTAAGTAAAGATACCTAATTACCGAGGTAAAACTGCATCATGGATGTAACATGTCGACTCTTAATTATCCGATTGTCTCAGTAGTACAATACCTACTTATAAATTGTGAAATACATAAACAAAAGCGTTCTAGGGACCTAGTCTTCAATAAAATGACATGACGTCACGATCCTGAGGGAATGACTGAAGAAAAAGAGAAACAAAAGCGCGTCACACAAGGTCTTCAGGCCTCTAGGCCCCTCCGGCCACTTTATGGCCGGAGCTGTGTCGTCTGGCCTCTAGTGCGCGTCGCGCCGCCTCCGGCCCGGCCCGCCCTCGTAGTTGGCCGCGGCCAGGCCGAGAAGGTGTTTGGCCTGCATTGCCCCGGAGTAGCCGCGGCTCAGGCCTAGGTCTATGGCGCGCTTCTCGCTGAAAAATGAATGATTGTGTTAAAGGTGAAGTTTCAGAAGTGTGAATGATTTGACTTATGCATATGTCTGTTTGTATTGGAAGTTAAATAACAACTTGTCATCGTGTGCCGTCAACCGGGGTGGCTTTAGGAAAGTTACTTTCATGGTATTTGGACGACTTTAAGATTAATATTAGGTATTCATTATCTACTAAAACTGACGTTCATGTAAGTAGTTAGATAAATAAATATTCTTGTAAATCTACCAAAGAAAATCGCGAATTTACAGTATGACTTTAGATGTCACAATTTGGATTTCTTTCAACCCCTTTTAGCCAAGAGTGGCACTGAAACTTAGTAGTTTATGTGCTCTGTCTTAATGGGATACAGGCGTGATTATATGTATGTATGTATGTAGTTATGACTTTAGAACTATTTTTTTACATATCGTCACTACTTTTAAAAAACCTTGTATCATCGTCTGTCAATGAAAAGAAAATTGTAGTAAGTATGTATGGAATGCATATAGACTTACTGCGTTTTAACTTTAAGGAACAGCTTGAGATACGAGATTTTTTTAAAGTAGTGACGATATGTACCGTTGTCGTTTCTATATGCAAATGTTTGATTACAGAACTAACTTTTGTGTGGTTCGTCAGATTATTTGATGTCTGTATATATTGAATATATCTATTATATTCTTATTTTGTTCTACTAACATTTTTTTGCTACTGAACATAACTAATTAAGATACTATCTAATGTCTGTCTACAATAGCTAAATACTACTTTGTAATTTTGCAATATTTTTTGAAGACATTAAAAGCAAAAGAGTGACAATAGAGCCAAAGGAAAATTATAATGTCTAAGAACAAGTTCAAAATAAAAACCTCAACAAAACATCTGTAAAAGCGTAGAATTATTTCAAGCCCGTATTTACATATACAACTTTTCCCTAAAACGGTATTTGCAATGTTAAATGTTCCGACATACTTGGCGAAACACGTAACGAAAATAAAAATACCGTAGAGTTTGACAAACTTTTATAAAATGTTGTGTTTCACTCGAAAATTGTTCTCTTTGCAGTAAATTTCAGACATGATATTAATTCTATTTCTATAATTAGACAGCATATTTGGGGGCTGAGCGTTGCTCAGGAAATATAATATTATGTCGATTTTGCGACCCCGAAAAACCCATATACAATAGTACATTGTGCAACAAGGGGAGGAAGTTGCTCCCCGAGTTACACACAATGTTTTTTATCACACTCGCATTGTAAAAAATATGTAAATAGATGTAAAAAAGTTAAATACGGTACAAGAAATTTCATTCTTCCCTTGGGAGAACGATTTTTCTATAACTCACGCTCCGCCTGCGTGCAATAGCACATTTAAAGTACGGGTGTGATGAAAAAACTGTTAGAGCAGTTTTCGAGAGTGACCGTCTCACTGTAAAAAGTATTGAGATAGACTGAAGCAGCACAAATGAAATCTAGCAATTTCTAATCATTCTCTGATAGCTTAACAAAGCGAAAGCGCCGTCAAAATATATCTTCAGTTTTGATTCACGCTGCTCAAAATTCTTATACAAATTCCTTACGATACATACATAACATGTAATCGAAACATAAACCCTTGTACAATATTAGGAGTGGTACTACAAGAATCATTTTTTGTATCTTGTCTCCAAATATTTTCTTACAACAAAAATACTTGAATTATGAATGATGTTTATCTTTATCATACCGAAACAGGACGTTGGTAGTTTTTTCTCTTTTTACTTTTATACAAAATATTATTTAGTCATAATATACGAGTATAAATGGCTGGTGGACTAGCGGTAAGAGTGTGTGATTTTCGATCCGGAGGGTTCGAACCCCGGCTCGTACCAATGAGTTTTTCGAACTTATGTGCGAAATGTCATTTGATATTTGCCAGTCGCTTTTCGGTGAAGGAAAACATCGTGAGGAAACCGAACTAATTCCAATAAGGCCTAGTTACCCTCCGGGTTTGGAAGGTCAGATGGCAGTCGCTTTCGTAAAACTAGTGTCTACGCCAAATCTTGAAATTAGTTGTCACAGCGGACCCCAGGCTCCCATGAGCCATGGCAAATGCCGGGATAACGCAAGGAGAATGATGAATGATGATATACGAGTATAAATATGATGACTTGATGAAATGCGGATAACTTTTGGACTCTAACCGTTCTAACGTCGTGTCTTGCGTGGGCGACGGTCGTGCGACCGCCGCCGTCGCGTCTCATCGCATCGTCTACTTCCATATCGATAAGGTTTGATTTCGTATGCGTCGCATCGCCGTCGCGCGACCATCGCGCGACCGTCGCCCACGCAAGCCACGGCGTAAGTGAGCTTTGGTAAAGGTAGCTACCCAATACTAAGTGTGTTAAAAAATTGCGCTGGTGAATGTCAAAGTAACATTTAAGGCAAAGTTTATACACAAATAGTAAGTTCTTTCATCAATGCAAATTAAAATGAATATAAATTACGTACGCTCAAATTAATATCTTCATCATGCAAATAAATATGCAACTGCCATTAAAATAATCCATTATTCATGCACAAAAATATACGACAATAATGTCCATGACATAACGTACCTAGTAATGTCATCTTTATAACTGTGGAAAAATGAAAACATGTCAAAATGATAATCAAAATACATGCACTAATGCATAATAATTAATTCGCTTTCAAGACGTACCTAGTAATGTCGTCTTTAAAGCTGTGGACAGACGAAAACAGGTCAAAATATGAAAAATATGAGCCAAGATTACTTGAATCAAGTTACAGTCAGTTATTTAATACAATAATTGACAAAAATACTGATCCTTCTCAATTTACTTCTTAGGGTCTGTTGCACCACTTGCACAAAACAGTCTTTTAGCGAATTTAGCGGTCTCAAATTTTGTATGGGAATTCCCGTTTCCATAGACTTAATGAGTGATGTTGATGTGTCTATTAACTCTGTTGATGCAGCTGGCCCTTATTCTATCAATCTACTTAGGTACAGAACGTTTGATTTAAGTAATCTTTCAATATGCTGTAACGTTTAAAATTTAAAGTTGCCAATTCATTTCGAGGTAAAGATGAATATAATAAATTTTGAAAAAACATGACAGAGAATAGTCATGCAAATTTAAAAGTAGACCAAGAAAGTCGACTGCTGAAAATGTTTTGTATACATGTACCGGTCAAAACACGTTTTAGAAAAGATTCGACTGGATTGAAAAGAAAATGTTAAGGAGGTTTTGGAAGAAAACCGATGCTTATTAAATTCCACAAGGAAAGAGAAAGGACAGAGGACAAACAATAGTAAACACATGTGGCACGACAATTTTTTATATACATTCTGAAAAAAATATTTGAAAACACGGAAAGCAAACTTCACTCGAAGATACTTAGAAGTATTTAGGTACATATCTGAGCTATGAGAAAATTTATGTGTTGGCAAAAATAAAGAGACCGATCCGTGAAAGAAATGTTAGAAAATGACATGAACCTAATAATAATTTAATGTATCTGAAATTGCCAGTATTTTTTAACCGACTTCAAAAAAGGAGGAGGTTCTCAATTCGACTGAATGTTTTTTTTTTTTATTTTATTTTTTTTTTGTATGTATGTTCCTCGATATCTTCGAGAATTGTGAACCGATTTTCAAAATTTTTTTTTTGATCGAACGGGTATAACCCCGAGATGGTCCCATTGGCACCAAGTCAGGGTCTGATGATGGGATCCTGGAGAAATCGAGGGAACTCTTCAAATGTTATAGGCACATGTAATGTTTTTAGTGTATTTTTCAAAGGTAAACCAGTATTTACGCCTGATGGTAATAATTTTATGTGGCTGAGCTGATGATGGAAGGTCAACTCCTCAATGGTTAGGAGTTAAAGGATAATTCTTTCACTAGTGTACATATATTCGGACTGATACGTATAATATCAATAGGAACCACTAAAAATCAACAAATAAATTAACTTTTTAACAAAAAATAAAACCGCCTTCAAAAATAAGCGCGTTACAAAACACGGAGAAACTAAAAAGCAAAAAATAATAAACCTTTGAATTCAGATTTCTTATCGTATTGCAATAATCTAAACATCCAAATTATAAACAAATCAATTATTTTTGTAGTCGGTACCAGACCTGTTCGTCGCCTTGCTATTGCCTGTTTGCCCCACCCAACCATACACAGGCTGGTACCGACTCCAAAAATAATTGATTTGTTTATAATTTGGATGTTTAGATTATTGCAATACGATAAGAAATCTGAATTCAAAGGTTTATTATTTTTTGCTTTTTAGTTTCTCCGTGTTTTGTAACGCGCTTATTTTTGAAGGCGGTTTTATTTTTTGTTAAAAAGTTAATTTTTAGGGTTCCGTAGTCAACTAGGAACCCTTATAGTTTCGCCATGTCTGTCTGTCCGTCCGTCCGTCCGTCCGTCCGTCCGTCCGTCCGTCCGTCCGTCCGTCCGTCCGTCCGTCCGTCCGTCCGTCCGTCCGCGGATAATCTCAGTAACCGTTAGCACTAGAAAGCTGAAATTTGGTACCAATATGTATATGAATCACGCCGACAAAGTGCAAAAATAAAAAATGGAAAAAAATGTTTTATTAGGGTACCCCCCTACATGTAAAGTGGGGGCTGAAATTTTTTTTCATTCCAACCCTAACGTGTGATATATTGTTGGATAGGTATTTAAAAATGAATAAGGGTTTGCTAAGATCGTTTTTTGATAATATTTATATTTTCGGAAATAATCGCTCCTAAAGGAAAAAAAGTGCGTCCCCCCCCCTCTAACTTTTGAACCATATGTTTAAAAAATATGAAAAAAATCACAAAAGTAGAACTTTATAAAGACTTTCTAGGAAAATTATTTTGAACTTGATAGGTTTAGTAGTTTTTGAGAAAAATACGGAAAACTACGGAACCCTACACTGAGCGTGGCCCGACACGCTCTTGGCCGGTTTTTTATTAGTTAAAATGGGATTTGAAGGGTCAATTACGTAGATTGTTGTTTTAAAATTATTGACCGGTACTTTAAGTTGAGGATATGTTATGTGAATCACATAAATTAAATGGTCTTCTTCAAGATATTGTGAATGAAAGGAACTTACTTCTCCATCTTGCGTTCCATCTGGATGAGGTTCCCGAGACGGTTCAGCATGTCCATGATCTCCTCAGGGTTGTAGGGGCCGTCGTTGCGGTAGTAGTTGTTTTGACTGGAAATAAAGAAAACGGTCGTTTACTTAGGAGTATGAGTAAAAATGTAATATTTTCCAATCATAAACAGAAGCCAGCATTTTTATGATTAAGAAAAGATATGAGTTGACGAATGCTATTGTCAACCATCTAACTTCACGCATAGACTCCGACTAAGGCCTGCAACTCCGAAGGGAAGGGAAGTAGTTTGGACTGGATGGCAATTCCCCTGGACCGCGATGAACGATGCTCAGTAAATATCATGCAGTACCAGTTTACCTAGTAAATCCTAATATAAAAGTTATTGGAAACTGCCTAAGTATCGTTAGCAGTGAGGGCCTGTCTGCTTTCACACGATGGACCGACTGATTGGAAATCGCTGGATGCAGATAGCACAAGACTTCGGTCGTTGTTCAGATCTCTGGGAGAGGTCTACGTCTATCTGATATCTGCTGATTCATTCAGTGGGCGTCTTTTAGCTGATGATAATGACTAAATAGGTACCAAAGGTACCGAGCGTAAGTCATCAGCTATCAGCTTGGCCAACCCATATATTAAAATGCTTGCAATATTATTAAAGAGGACTAAGTACAACTACCTGGGGTAGGACGCCGCCGGCACCGCCAGAAGGAGCCCCACCAGCGCGCAGCTTGCCAGGACGCAGCTTGCTCGAACCATTCTGGAACCAACAATTAAAATTAAATATGTTTATAGTAAAACAAAAGGTACCCGATAGCCTGCTGATATTAATCATGACGGGCAAAGTTGAAGGCACGAGACCTCAGGCCTTTGCCCTACTGGATGGTGTGTTCAAATTACAGCACCCATAAAACTGCACGAGGCCATGCGCGTGGCAGGAACAGATGCATAGGGACCTAGTCTTCAACAGAATGACATGATATCTCGAAGGAGAATAAGAAAGCAAAAGGTACCTATTCCTACAATATATATATATATATATATATAATTATTGCACACTTTTTTTTAAATAAACACTGAAACCATTGTGAGCGACATGGTTAGAAAATGCAAAGGTGAAAAACATAATTCTTCGTGTTATCCTCTCAGTCTTGTCACAATAAGTACTAAGTCTTAATTAAGTTCCGTACACTATTGACGCTTAAGGGCCGGTTGCATCAAACCGTCTGTCACTGTTAAAGCGTTCGTTAAATTTTATTCTATGGGAAGTTCCATAGACGTCTACTGCGTGACGATGATGTGTCTGTCAAACGTGGTTGATGCAACTGGCCCTAAGTTCTTTAAACCAATTTCCCTTATCAAAAAATGCGAAACTGGATCGACAAATTAGAACAGAATCTGGTCACAGAATTACACGAGAACCGGCTGAGAATTGCGATCTGTCGAGGAAAACATCCAGACAAACTAAAAGCAAATCGAGTTAAACGGTAAACCTTTGTTATTGCTCCGGACAACTATTGCTACAAAATGTATAAACTTGCATGCTTTTATACTTAAGCCCTTTTTCTGTAAATAAAACATTTGCATTTCGATTTATTTTACGGTTAAAAGATAGAAAATGAAAACAGTTTAAAAGCCTTTTTGACTTTTTTTAACCGTAACATGAACAACTTATTTCCAAGTCATCTTATTTATATTTTCAACAAATGATATTTTCTTGAAGACGTCGCTTCAGTGGAAAGGCCCCTGTGGCAATTTTTTTGTACACCAAGTGTAAGTACAATAAGCATAAAATAACTGATTTAATATGTCGCGTGTTTGGTAATACATACGAATGTATTTATTTATGCTAATTTGTGTGCTCTGGCCCCGTAGCCGAATGGCATTTCTCCGACGCCAAACGAAAGCGATACGCCGCTGGCTCTGTCGCGCCAATACGCAAGCGCGATAGAGATAGATATCTACTAGCGCTTCGTTTCGTGAGCGTTTCGTGAGCGATTGTGCCATTCGGCTAGCCACCCTGGTTTCACTGATTCTGATTAAAATATATGGAGATATTCTGTATCTAAATGTAATTTATGGTATTTATATTCAGGGCTAAATAATTTACATATTGCCCAGTTGTTGTAGATATGGCAGACTCCAGGAGATACTATTCTGTTAAAACGAAACGGGTACTGTCAAAATAATAAAAGTAAATATTATTTTTGCGATAGATCATTATGCAAAATTTCTGTTCATCAGCTGTTGTCTGTAAAGAAAATCCAATATTATTTTTGCGATAGTTCATTATGCAAAATTTCTGTTCATCAGCTGTTGTCTGTAAAGAAAATCTAATTTAAAAAGTAAATTGCATTGTCAAGTGTCATAAAATTATTAAAATTACTCGGAGGTACTTTAACTCTACAGTTTATTAATGGTTTTGAACTACGAGCAGCTTTGATACCTTGACGATCGTGTTTATGATTGGCGCCCATCAAATCGCAAGATTTAGTTGCTAATGTTGCTATGGATTGGGATTTGGCATATAGATTAGTTTCATCTTAGATCTTAATCAGCATTCTTGAAATGAATATCAAAACATTCAATTATTATTCAACTCATTGCTGGACAAAGGCCAATCTCAATTTTCTAGTCTGACTATCTGGGAGTCTATAGCCATTCCTACAAAAAGAAATGTAACTCGTCTTAAATTGTTAAATCTGAATAAACTTCTTGAAGAAACAGGAAATCAAGAAGATCAATTGATAAGTTCATCAAAATAGGAACCTTGGAACAATAAGGCCTTTGTTGTGACAGAAATGCGAGGTAGAAGCTCGATTGTTGTTGTTTCTGAAACTTTTGAAGCATTATTTTGCTTTTTGATTAAAACATAATCTTGCAGAGAACTCCAAAATTGGTAGTTAATCCCACGTTTGCTATTAAAATTAGGAAACTCAGCGAAGCATTTCAAAGCTTGATACATTTATATATTTTTATTTATTTATTTATTAAAAACATGTTTACATGACCTTACAGGCTTACAGTATAACCAATGTATCACAAAACTTACATAAACATAAACAAAGAGAGAAAAACGAGAACAATAAAAAGAAAATTAAACAATTCATTTGGGCGATGACGTCACAGCGTGGCTCCGTTGCGTCGTTTGCCCCAGTGTTGGATTCGGCAGGTTGCCATGGAACCGCCGAAAAACCACATCTGCCCCAACGCACGTTTCGCGGAATTTTATTCCGCCGAATGTTCATTTCCCGGATTAACATATTGTTTTTTTTTTTTAATTTGCCAACCTTGCATTTATCTACCATTTTAAAGTTTAGCCGTTTTTAGGGTTTTTAAAAAGCCTTTTTTAAAAACCAAACTTTCATGTTATCTAATGTTTTACTTGACGTAATAATACAACTATTGTATACACCAAATGTTTCATTGAACCCGACAATATCTATGGCGAATTTCGAAAAATATGCAATATTGAGTCTCCTATGAACTCCCAAATTTATTGACAGGGATGCAATTACGTATTTTACTTACGTATATATTTTTTTAAATAGTTACCTGCTTACTTTTTTTACAAGAATATTGTTTAATTTATTGTTATTACATTTCAAAAGTTTTTTCCGGTTTCCTCACGGTCAAACTAATATGCTCCTCCTCGTTTCGCTTGTCGTCGCCCCTAACTGGACTCTGTCATATATGATTATACTGCCAACATAGTCCGTGTACAGAAAACTGCTACTTTTGCTATCCTAACAGGGAAGAAAAGTTAAAATTTATATGTAGAAAGTTGGCATTACTTTTTGTAACCATTTTTAATCCTTATAGCAATCTACATGAATAAAAAATGTCATTAAAATTGTAACAGCGAAGGTACTACAATAAGTAAGTGGGTACATAAATAATGCTAGCAACCATACATGGCCTGCTTTTTTAGCACAACATTTGGGCATTCACTAGTTCACATTGAAAATTGCTAATTTACTTACTAGTGCTTAGTTTAACTTACTTAATATTTATGAAAAAATAAACCTCCAAGTAGGTATAATTATATGTAGATAAACACCAATCAATATTCTGATCTAAACATAAGTTGAAACTTAAAAGAAATTTTGCGGTATCAGTAAATAATTAAATAATATAAATACATTTTGAGATCTTCAGTAGTTATAATACAGTTTCAAACTACTTACGTTTTTGAAAAAAACACACAATTGTGGCGAAATAGAATTTGTGCTAAGCGGCCACGGGCAACGCGCGGGAACGCGAAACCGTTTTAAATATGACGTAAAATAAGTTTATTAAAGTTAATTACGCATTTTATTGCAGATTTTTTTTATTTGCGGATCCGCAGCGCTGGATCCAGCGCTGGCTGCTGGATCCAGCAGACCGAAAAATGCGCTGGATCCAGCTGGATTGCTGGATGCTGGATCCAGCAATTGCAATTCCTAACTGTACAGTCATCCGGCCAAGTCGAAAATGGCAATCGTTGACGTTAGACCGCCGTCGAAACGCAGTCTATGTCATGCCAATACAGAAGAGCGATGGAGCTAGCTACCATAACGATATTAATAACGTAAGCGTGCATTTGGCAACATCCAATATAACTTACGATACTTGTCTTTCCGCACAGACTATAGAAACGTTTTTAATCTCCGACTCAAAAACGACGGGATGTTATAATTTTGACGTGTCTGTCTGTCTGTTTGTCTTTCTGTATGTCTGTCTATCTGTGTTTGTGTGTGTGTCTGTCTGTAGCATCGTAGCTCCCGAACGGAAAGCTGAATTAGTCGGGAGTGTTTTTAGCCATGTTGAAAATCAGTACACTATGTCGCGGTCGAGGTTTTTTTTTCAAAATTTTTATTTTGTGGTGAATCCATCTAGCCGAATTTGCCGGTGCAAATCGGTTACATCAAAGTAGTAATGTAGAAATTGCAGAACATTCCCAAAAAGCGGAAACATTCTTGAGAATGTTCGCAGAACATTCCCGCAACATGCAATTTATTATTTAAACAAGAATATACTTGAAATAATGTTTAAATGGGCATAATATAAAAAAACTATATGTTATTATAGGTATAAATTAATATTGTCTATTACAGTTAGCTATTTTGTTGATAAGTGATAAGTTACCTAAATTCTCACTATAAGTTGCTTAAATTCTCACTATACTTCAGGGAACATTTCGACATTCCGACTTCACAGTTTTAGTCCTGACTTTTTTAAATTAGGTACCGAACTATTATTTCTTGATGCCTGTTTTTGGTCATGCCAATATATGTATAATATACAAAAAAAAAACAAACAAAATAAAAACAAAAAGATCGCTGTCAGGATCGAACCTGAGAACATCGGCATACGAAGCCAGCGCACTACCACGGGACTACGTCTTGACTTGCTGAGTTCGACGAAATTATGGTATAAACTACGAAGTTACTAAGTATTCTGATAAATTCTCGGTCTCGAGAACATTCTCAGAAGTTACCGAAAATTCTCATGAGGAATGTTCTGCAACTTTGGAAATTTCTCGACCGTGCATTGCTACATCAAAGTCATCCTACATCCTACATCAAAGTCATCCTACATCATTTGATGTCATTGATGAAGTTATTACACTTTGTCAAAGCAAGGAAAGATTAAAGGAGGTTTGGATTCGAATTTAGTTATAAATATGTTTCTAACATCCGTGTACCTTCGAATTGGGTTGAGTTTGTAAAATTATGTAAGAATTTCCCGAATATCCATATCCATACTAATGTTATAGTAAACTCTTTATTGTACAATTAATAACAAAAATACAGTAATTACAGTAGAGAACAGTACAAAGGCGAAATTATCCCTTTGAGGGATTTCTTCTAGTTAACCTTTGAGTGAACGAGAGGATTATAAATGGGAAAGTGTGTGTGTCGTACCCTGAACCTCTGTTTGTTTGTCCGCCTTTCACGGCAAAACGGAGCGACGAATAGACGTGATTTTTAACACGCTTTTATTAGGTCGTCGTGTATGTAACTATGTATGTAATGGAATCTAAGGAAGCTAATTTAACCATCTTCCAGGAGTCGTAGCGTAATGAAAATTGGCAGCTATATGTAGTTCTGATGACAATACAATAATATGGTACTGTTGAGCTGATCTGATGATGGAGTCAGAATATATGAACTGGAACTACATGATGGAACATCGTATCATAGCCGTTTTTGGGTTTCTTAGAAAAGTCTTGTAATGAACTTTGACTACAATTAGGTTTCAAGGTCTGATGATGAAGCCGAAAGATATGAACTGGAACTACATGATGGAACTTCGTATCATAGCTGTTTTTGGGTTTCTTAGAAAAGTCTTGTAATGAACTTTGACTACGATTAGGTTTCAAGGTCTGATGATGGAGCCGGAAGATATGAACTGGAACTACATGATAAAACATCGTATCATAGCTGTTTTTGGGCTTCTTAGGAAAGTCTTGTAAAGACCTTTGACTACAATTAGGTTTCAAGGTCTGATGATGGAGCCGGAAGATATGAGCTGGAACTACATGATGTAACATCGTATCATAGCTGTTTTTGGGCTTCTTAGAAAAGTCTTGTAATGAACTTTGACTACGATTAGGTTTCAAGGTCTGATGATGGAGCCGGAAGATATGAACTGGAACTACATGATGGAACATCGTATCATAGCTGTTTTTGGGCTTCTTAGAAAAGTCTTGTAATGAACTTTGACTACGATTAGGTTTCAAGGTCTGATGATGGAGCCGGAAGATATGAACTGGAACTACATGATGGAACATCGTATCATAGCTGTTTTTGGGCTTCTTAGAAAAGTCTTGTAATGAACTATGACTACGATTAGGTTTCAAGGCCTGATGATGGTGCCGGAAGATAAGAACAGAAAAAAAGAGGGGGGGGGGCTCGAGGGGGGAAGCATGAAAGAAAGATCAACGTAGTATTTAAAATAAGTTGGGTTAGCGTTTTCTTGTGACCTTTCAGAGCAAACAAAGGGGGGCTCGGGGGGCGGAGCCTCCCGCATAAAAGAAAGATCAACGTTGTATTTAAAATAAGTTGGGTTAAGGTTTTCTTGTGATCCTTAAGAGTAAAGAAAAGGGGGGCTCGGGGGGCGAAGCCCCCCGCATGAAAGAAAGATCAACGTAGTATTTAGAATAAGTTGGGTTAGCGTTTTCTTGTGACCTTTAAGAGCAAACAAAGGGGGGCTCGGGGGGCGAAGCCCCCCGCATGAAAGAAAGATCAACGTAGTATTTAAGATAAGTTGGGTTAGCGTTTTCTTGTGACCTTTAAGAGCAAACAAAGGGGGGCTCGGGGGGCGAAGCCCCCCGCATAAAAGAAAGATAAACGTTGTATTTAAAATAAGTTGGGTTAGGGTTTTTCTTGTTACCCTTAAGAGTAACGAAAAGGGGGGCTCGGGGGGCGAAGCCCCCCTCATAAAAGAAAGAACAAAGTAGTATTTAAAATAAGTTGGGTTAGCGTTTTCTTGTGACCTTTCAGAGCAAACAAAGGGGGGCTCGGGGGGCGAAGCCCCCGCATAAAAGAAAGATCAACGTTGTATTTAAAATAAGTTGGTTTAGGGTTTTCTTGTGACCCTTAAGAGTAACGAAAAGGGGGGCTCGGGGGGCGAAGCCCCCCGCATGAAAGAAAGATCAACGTTGTATTTAAAATAAGTTGGGTTAAGGTTTTCTTGTGATCCTTAAGAGTAAAGAAAAGGGAGGCTCGGGGGGCGAAGCCCCCCGCATGAAAGAAAGATCAACGTAGTATTTAGAATAAGTTGGGTTAGCGTTTTCTTGTGACCTTTAAGAGCAAACAAAGGGGGGCTCGGGGGGCGAAGCCCCCGCATGAAAGAAAGATCAACGTAGTATTTAAGATAAGTTGGGTTAGCGTTTTCTTGTGACCTTTAAGAGCAAACAAAGGGGGGCTCGGGGGGCGAAGCCCCCCACATAAAAGAAAGATCAACGTTGTATTTAAAATAAGTTGGTTTAGGGTTTTCTTGTGACCCTTAAGAGTAACGAAAAGGGGGGCTCGGGGGGCGAAGCCCCCGCTTAAAAGAAAGATCAACGTAGTATTTAAAATAAGTTGGGTTAGGGTTTTCTTGAGACCCTTAAGAGTAACGAAAAAGGGGGCTCGGGGGGCGAAGCCCCCCTGCATAAAAGAAAGATCAACGTAGTATTTAAAATAAGTTGGGTTAGCGTTTTCTTGTGACCTTTAAGAGCAAACAAAGGGGGCTCGGGGGCGAAGCCCCCGCATGAAAGAAAGATCAACGTAGTATTTAAGATAAGTTGGGTTAGCGTTTTTTGTGACCTTTAAGAGCAAACAAAGGGGGCTCGGGGGCGAAGCCCCCGCATAAAAGAAAGATAAACGTTGTATTTAAAATAAGTTGGGTTAGGGTTTTCTTGTTATCCTTAAGAGTAACGAAAAGGGGGGCTCGGGGGGCGAAGCCCCCGCATAAAAGAAAGATCAACGTTGTATTTAAAATAAGTTGGGTTAAGGTTTTCTTGTGATCCTTAAGAGTAAAGAAAAGGGGGGCTCGGGGGGCGAAGCCCCCCGCATGAAAGAAAGATCAACGTAGTATTTAGAATAAGTTGGGTTAGCGTTTTCTTGTGACCTTTAAGAGCAAACAAAGGGGGGCTCGGGGGGCGAAGCCCCCCGCATGAAAGAAAGATCAACGTAGTATTTAACACTTTCGAAACCGGGCTCTACGCGGCGCTACGACATTTTCGCTACATACGGGTTTCCCCATGTAATCGGCTACGCTTCTACGAGCGGTGTGCCCGACAGTCGGGTTCTTGGTAGCGAAAGTGTTAAGATAAGTTGGGTTAGCGTTTTTTTGTGACCTTTAAGAGCAAACAAAGGGGGGCTCGGGGGGCGAAGCCCCCCGCATAAAAGAAAGATAAACGTTGTATTTAAAATAAGTTGGGTTAGGGTTTTCTTGTTACCCTTAAGAGTAACGAAAAGGGGGGCTCGGGGGCGAAGCCCCCGCATGAAAGAAAGATTAACGTAGTATTTAAAATAAGTTGGGTTAGCGTTTTCTTGTGACCTTTAAGAGCAAACAAAGGGGCTCGGGGCGAAGCCCCCGCATAAAAGAAAGATAAACGTTGTATTTAAAATAAGTTGGGTTAGGGTTTTCTTGTTACCCTTAAGAGTAACGAAATGGGGGGCTCGGGGGCGAAGCCCCCGCATAAAAGAAAGATTAACGTAGTATTTAAAATAAGTTGGGTTAGCGTTTTCTTGTGACCTTTCAGAGCAAACAAAGGGGGGCGCGGGGGGCGAATCCCCCTGCATAAAAGAAAGATCAACGTTGTATTTAAAATAAGTTGGGTTAAGGTTTTCTTGTGGTCCTTAAGAGTAAAGAAAAGGGGGCTCGGGGGCGAAGCCCCCCGCATGAAAGAAAGATCAACGTAGTATTTAGAATAAGTTGGGTTAGCGTTTTCTTGTGACCTTTAAGAGCAAACAAAGGGGGGCTCGGGGGGCGAAGCCCCCGCATCAAAGAAAGATCAACGTAGTATTTAAGATAAGTTGGGTTAGTGTTTTCTTGTGACCCTTAAGAGTAACGAAAAGAAAGATCCCGCATAAAAGAAAGATCAACGTTGTATTTAAAATAAGTTGGGTTAAGGTTTTCTTGTGATCCTTAAGAGTAAAGAAAAGGGGGGCTCGGGGGGCGAAGCCCCCCGCATGAAAGAAAGATCAACGTAGTATTTAGAATAAGTTGGGTTAGCGTTTTCTTGTGACCTTTAAGAGCAAACAAAGGGGGCTCGGGGGGCGAAGCCCCCCGCATGAAAGAAAGATCAACGTAGTATTTAAGATAAGTTGGGTTAGCGTTTTCTTGTGACCTTTAAGAGCAAACAAAGGGGGGCTCGGGGGGCGAAGCCCCCCGCATAAAAGAAAGATCAACGTTGTATTTAAAATAAGTTGGTTTAGGGTTTTCTTGTGACCCTTAAGAGTAACGAAAAGGGGGGCTCGGGGGGCGAAGCCCCCCGCTTAAAAGAAAGATCAACGTAGTATTTAAAATAAGTTGGGTTAGGGTTTTCTTGAGACCCTTAAGAGTAACGAAAAGGGGGGCTCGGGGGGCGAAGCCCCCTGCATAAAAGAAAGATCAACGTAGTATTTAAAATAAGTTGGGTTAGCGTTTTCTTGTGACCTTTAAGAGCAAACAAAGGGGGCTCGAGGGCGAAGCCCCCGCATGAAAGAAAGATCAACGTAGTATTTAAGATAAGTTGGGTTAGCGTTTTTTGTGACCTTTAAGAGCAAACAAAGGGGGGCTCGGGGGGCGAAGCCCCCCGCATAAAAGAAAGATAAACGTTGTATTTAAAATAAGTTGGGTTAGGGTTTTCTTGTTACCCTTAAGAGTAACGAAAAGGGGGCTCGGGGGCGAAGCCCCCGCATAAAAGAAAGATTAACGTAGTATTTAAAATAAGTTGGGTTAGCGTTTTCTTGTGACCTTTCAGAGCAAACAAAGGGGGGCTCGGGGGCGAAGCCCCCGCATAAAAGAAAGATCAACGTTGTATTTAAAATAAGTTGGTTTAGGGTTTTCTTGTGACCCTTAAGAGTAACGAAAAGGGGGCTCGGGGGCGAAGCCCCCGCATAAAAGAAAGATCAACGTTGTATTTAAAATAAGTTGGGTTAAGGTTTTCTTGTGATCCTTAAGAGTAAAGAAAAGGGGGGCTCGGGGGCGAAGCCCCCATGAAAGAAAGATCAACGTAGTATTTAGAATAAGTTGGGTTAGCGTTTTCTTGTGACCTTTAAGAGCAAACAAAGGGGGCTCGGGGGCGAAGCCCCCGCATGAAAGAAAGATCAACGTAGTATTTAACACTTTCGAAACCGGGCTCTACGCGGCGCTACGACATTTTCGCTACATACGGGTTTCCCCATGTAATCGGCTACGCTTCTACGAGCGGTGTGCCCGACAGTCGGGTTCTTGGTAGCGAAAGTGTTAAGATAAGTTGGGTTAGCGTTTTTTGTGACCTTTAAGAGCAAACAAAGGGGGGCTCGGGGGCGAAGCCCCCGCATAAAAGAAAGATAAACGTTGTATTTAAAATAAGTTGGGTTAGGGTTTTCTTGTTACCCTTAAGAGTAACGAAAAGGGGGGCTCGGGGGCGAAGCCCCCGCATGAAAAGAAAGATTAACGTAGTATTTAAAATAAGTTGGGTTAGCGTTTTCTTGTGACCTTTAAGAGCAAACAAAGGGGGGCTCGGGGGCGAAGCCCCCGCATAAAAGAAAGATAAACGTTGTATTTAAAATAAGTTGGGTTAGGGTTTTCTTGTTACCCTTAAGAGTAACGAAAAGGGGGGCTCGGGGGCGAAGCCCCCGCATAAAAGAAAGATTAACGTAGTATTTAAAATAAGTTGGGTTAGCGTTTTCTTGTGACCTTTCAGAGCAAACAAAGGGGGCGCGGGGGCGAATCCCCCGCATAAAAGAAAGATCAACGTTGTATTTAAAATAAGTTGGGTTAAGGTTTTCTTGTGGTCCTTAAGAGTAAAGAAAAGGGGGGCTCGGGGGCGAAGCCCCCGCATAAAGAAAGATCAACGTAGTATTTAGAATAAGTTGGGTTAGCGTTTTCTTGTGACCTTTAAGAGCAAACAAAGGGGGGCTCGGGGGGCGAAGCCCCCCGCATCAAAGAAAGATTAACGTAGTATTTAAAATAAGTTGGGTTAGCGTTTTCTTGTGACCTTTAAGAGCAAACAAAGGGGGTTCGGGGGGCGAAGCCCCCCGCATAAAAGAAAGATTAAAGTAGTATTTAAAATAAGTTGCGTTAGCGTTTTCTTGTGACCTTTAAGAGCAAACAAAGGGGGGCTCGGGGGGCGAAGCCCCTTGTGCATAAAAGAAAAATGAATGATCAACGTTGTATTTAAAATTAGTTGGGTTAGCGTTTTCTTGTGACCTTTAAGAGCATACAAAGGGGGGCTCGGGGGCGAAGCCCCCCGCAAAAATGAATGATCAACGTGGTATTCAAAATAAGTTGGGTTAGGGTTTTCTTGTGACCCTTCAGAGCAAATAAGAGAATGTGGGCTCAATAAAATATGAATTAAAATAAAAACAAAAATTCAATGAATCAATGAATGACTTTATTGCTATAAACTTGGTACCTATACATCAGGTTGTATTAATTAATATTAAGTAGCAATACGTGTTAAGCCACAAATGGCTTTCGAAATTTGCCTACTTGAAATAAATTTAGGTTTAATTTCAAAGATATTTCATTATTAACGACTAAAAAGTATAAAATAAATTTATAGTTTAAAAAACACTAGTAAAACACGCTTTTATAAATGCACGTAAAAGCCAAAAATAAATTATGGATCGTTCAAGTTGTGATATTTCTGGGATGAAGAGTAAACTATGTGCTTTTAATTATAATATTTGATTGTAAAAGCGTGGGGCGCTGTAACAGAAAAAAGTTTTTGTATAACTTGCTGAGAAACCAAGTTAAGCTATGTTACGAGAAGCAGTTTAGACAGATTGGCGCGCTATCGGGACTTGCAGCACGACTGAAGCGCCCCACGCTTTTACAATCAAATATTATAATTAAAAGCACATAGTTTACTCTTCATCCCAGAAATATCACAACTTGAACGATCCATAATTTATTTTTGGCTTTTACGTGCATTTATAAAAGCGTGTTTTACTAGTGTTTTTTAAACTATAAATTTATTTAAGTGGAGATAGTTGAAGAGATGTAGAGTGACATAGCCTACTTTTTGTATCTTTCTAACGCGAGCGAAGCCGCGGGCAAAAGCTAGTTATTTAATAAAGATACCATAATTATGGCGGTTATTGCTTACGCTATTAATGACGCTCAAATACTAATGCGGCACCATTCGGTACCTTTTCTCGAGAAACAACACTTGTATTTAAATGTCACAGTGTTGTCTTGGTCCGTTTCTATTTATGTCACAAACCAATTCTCAGTGCAGTTCAATAATTTGATTGTGGTAGCTCTTAGCTGGTCCCTAATGCCTTCATTGACTGGGTACGTAGCCAAATGCACAAACGCTTACGATATTTTTTTTTTCTAGCTTGCGTTAGTGTCCCACTGCTGGGCAAAGGCCTCCCCTCTCTTCCTCCACTCGACCCTATCACTCGCATTTCCCCACCAGTTGGGATAAATTTTTTCCAGGTCGTCGCACCATCTCCTTTTTGGTCTGCCTGAACCCCTACCTACACCATCTATCGTAGTCCGTGGGTCCCACTCGGTAACTATTTTGGCCCACCTTTCAGGATTCATGCGGCAGATGTGTCCAGCCCAGTCCCACTTAAGCTTAGCGGTCTTGGCACCTACATCTACTACTCGAGTTCTGGAACGCAGTTCCGTGTTTCTGATCGAATCAGGATCGAATCGGAACTGCGCGATAAAATCGTTATCGTAGTTTATCTATATAGCTCTTCCGTATTAAGGCGACAGAGGTAGACAGCGTTTCGATCAGCGTCTAGCGTCAACGGTTGTCATTTTGGCTAGGCCGACGGTAACCGCTAGCCACAGATGCATTGACCGCATTTAAATTAAATTGACAAATTAATCTTAATGGTGTGGGTAGATTGAGATCGAGTTCTTAATCGATTGAAATGATGACAAGATACTCTGATTTCATATTTAATCAAAACGGTGTCTTCCGGTTCGAACGCCATCTTAGCGGTATCGTGTCATGAATAATTACTGCTTCTTTTGCTCATTAATGTTGTTTAAAGTGTAATATCGATAGCTTAATTAATTAATTATGCAGTAAACTAATGTTATGAAATGAAATGAAATGAAATGAAATTTATTTGATAACAGATCGTTACATGTCAGTACTAAATAATATATTATGTTATTATTGTGTATTAAACTCAAATATATTTATTTCATTTGGTATAAACAATATCTATGTTAAACTATATTATAATTATAGTATACAGTTATAATTATTTATATTTATGTATATTTATTTATATTTATCACATATTTATCGTACTATTCAAGCATCCATCGTACTATTAAAATGTATACTTATTTATATTTATCACATATTTATCGTACTATTAAAGTGTCAACGGCAATTCAAAGAATTCGTCGTAATCGTAAAACAATTCAAGCAATAGCCACTTTTTTAATCTGGCTTTAAAAATGGCGGTGGTAGCTGCATCTCTTATATTGTCAGGCAAGCGGTTATACACGGCGGGTCCTAGGTGGTAAATATGTCTTTCTGACTTAGCAAGTCTGTGCGCTTCGGCAACAAGTCTGTTATGGTGTTTATTGCTGCGGAGATTGTACTTGGAATTGGTACCCTTTCGTTTAAATATCTCGATGTTCGTTCGCGTAAACATTGCTACTTGATATATGAATAAGTAAGGTAACGGCAAAATTCTAAGGTCATGAAAAAGTGGTCGAGCTGGAGCGTCCGCAGGCTTGCCGGACATTGCGCGGACCGCTCGCTTTTGCATAACGAACGCACGGTTCCAGTCAGAGGCGCGCGCCCAAAGCTCAACACCGTAGGTAAGGAGGGAGTGCACTGTTGCGAAGTAACACTCACGCACTGCGTCCCTACCCGCGGTGTGCGCCAGGCGCCGTAGAGCGAAACACGCGCGCCCCAGCTTGCCGCACAGTTCATCTATGTGCGGCTCCCACGTCAGCGCGTCGTCAAGCTGAAAACCAAGGAGGCGCGTGCATGACAGGTGCTGTATAGCTGTGCCGCCCGCACACACCCTCAAAGTTTCACTTGTGTGCCCGTTTAATTTAAATGTCATGTAGCACGTTTTGTCCTTGTTGAGTGCCAGACCGTTCGATTGGAACCACTCATGGAGCTGTTCCATCACGTGATTTAGCGCCTCTCCCAGGTCCTGCTCGGCGGAAGTGCTGACGACAGCCGTGACATCATCGGCGTACATAAATAACTCCGCGCCTTGTATTGCCATTGGCAAGTCGTTCAGTAGTATAGTGAATAAGGTATTGGAGAGACAGGATCCCTGGGGCACTTCCATCAGGTTTCGCAGTTCCGAGGACACGACGTGACCCCCGTCCCCGACAACAACTTGGGCTCTGTTTGTCATGAAGGAGAGTATTAGTTGACTCGCCGGACCGCGGATCCCGTAGTGGGCGGGTTTGTCAGCGATAAGCGAGTGGTCCGCAGTGTCGAACGCGCGCGAGAGATCGCAGCATATGACCGCTAACGGTCGTCTTGCCTCGCGGGCGCTCATCACACAGCGCACCACTTTTCGCACTAGATCGGTGGTGGACCGGCCGCTACGGTAGGCGTATTGGTTATCGGACAGTACGTTTCTTGGTGTCCAGAAATTAAGCAACCTTTTATTTATGCCAACTTCAAAACATTTACTAAGGCCTGGTACTAATGATATTGGGCGGTACGACTTGATAGCTGATTTTTTACCTTTTCCTTTGTATAATGGGCATATTTTAACCTTTTTCATGCTATCCGGGTACACCCCCGATCGCATGCAACTGTTGTACAATTGGTCGAGTACGTGACATATTGAAGGGCTGGCTTGTTTTAATAACTTGGAGGATAGGCCGTAAGTGTCTGTGCTATTTTTAGAGGCAATTAAGTTTTTAAAAATGCTTTCAACCTCGTCGTGAGTGAATGGCTTAAGTCTCATGGAAGAGTCACTTGCGCCATACCCGCGCGATAGTGCGGTTATACAACGGCCGCGGTTGGCCGCGGGCGCTCCGCACGCGGCAGCGGCCGATACGAACTCGTGATTGAGGGCGTCCACCGCCTGTTGTTTGGTCGCGAACGGGCGGTTGGCACTGTCCACCAGCAGCTCGGTGTAATCGACGCGCTCCCGAGCCTTCCGAGCTAATTCAGTATTTATGGCTGACCACATAGCCTTGCTTTTATTAGGGTTGTTAGTGATTACAGAGTTGAAATAAGCAGTACGTTTAGCTTTAAGTTCCCGGTTGTAAGAGTTTAGTACTTTCTCGGAGGACTGAATCAATGAGGTGTTATGAGGGAATTTTTTTGATAGGTTACTCAGTTCATTTGATAAAAGTCTGAGTTCGATTATTTCAGAATCTATCCAGGGGCAGACTTTACGTTGTGGTATGATCTTTTTTAATGGTATGTGGATATCCAGTAAGTTTGTTAAAATTATTATTACTTTTTTTGCAAAGGTGTTACAGTCACTAAGATAAGTAGTTACTATCCTATTCCAATCTATAGAATCCAATGCGGAAACAAAAGATGCTCTGTTTTTAGGGTTCCGTACCAAAAAGGTACAACAGGAACCCTTATGGTGCGACTCTGTCCGTCTGTCTGTCCGTCTGTCACATTCCTAAATATCTCGAGAACTACTAATGCTATCAACTTGAAATTTGGAATAGTTGTGAACATTGTAAACCTCTACAAATAGAAAGTATAATTTTTTTAAATATATTAATTTTAATTGTAGAAAATGGCCAAAATGAAAGGGGGGCAAACTGTAAATTTCAAGTTACTAGGTCAAGTGGGGTATCGTTGGAAAGAGCTCAAATTGAACGTAAATAAACTATTTTTTATAATTTTTTTGTTGTGGAAAAAAAAAGAATTTTGAAGGAAAATGTTAAAAAAAATACCGTTCCCCCCCCTTATCTCCGAAGTTTACCAACGAAAAATTATGAAAATTTTAGTAAACATTGGTTTTATGCTATGTATTACAGGAAAAATATAATCGTGTTTGTATTTTGAATACTTTTTTTTTAATTCACAAAAAACTTTTCAGGTTTTTACTTTCAATTTACCCACCCTTGCGGATGTATATCGTACTTCAAATTAATAGGAGATGTTACGTAAACCATATTCTGTCCAATAAAGTAAAAACTGTTTAAATCGGTTAACATTATAAAGAATTATCCCTGAAAAACCAGGTCGCGCAAATTAGTTATCAAATTGACCGGGAAATGGCGCTATACACTATAATACTCATTAGTGCCTATACTTTTGTCTTCTAGTCAAGTCATTAGAGTTATATGAAAATATGAGATTATTTTTACTAGGTAGTTTGAAAGAAAGTTTGTACGGAACCCTCGGTGGGCGAGTCCGACTCGCACTTGGCCGGTTTTTTATTACTGTAAACTCGTTTTGTTATCGGTGCAGGTGTTGCATGGCGGGGGGGGGGGGGCGCGGGACGGTTAACCTTTGAGCTACGTGGTCGCTCAGATTAGTGTCTATACAGGTGGCGGCTACTCGGTCGTCGCGAATGTTACAGTACGCGTGGTCCAGTAAGGTAGCACTTGTACCGTCTCGCCTGGTCACATCTTGGACGTACTGACTGAACCCGTGTGAACTTAGTATGTCTAACAGCTGTCTTTTTATCGAAGTATTGTTTAGTAAATCGATGTTTATATCACCCATTATTATTGCTGATAATTTGTCGTCGTTAATCTTGGTTAGTAACGCGTCGAACAATTTTAAGTATTCAGTATGGCTAGTGAGATTAGAGTGATATATTCCCACAATTCAAATATTTTCGTTTACGAGATATATAGCACATACATCGAATATTTGTTCCCGGGATAAATCACAATAATCGGGTCTATTTATAGCCTTGATATGCGACTTAACGTAAATGCAGCTACCTCCGCGTTCGATATTCGGTCTACAGTAGTACGAAATAAGGTCGAAATTAGTTAATGTTACAGATATAATTTCGTAGTCGCGTAAAAAATGTTCGGTTAGAATTAGCACGTCACAGAGTAGCTCGTCGGCCAGCAATACTTCTAATTGTCTAGTTTTACTATTAAGGCCTCTAATATTGTGGTGACATGTAGTTATGACTTCTTGGGATGCTTTGCGCTGATAAGGCCGCGCTGGTGTTGGATGTGGCGGGGGCGCGGCGGGAGGGGCGAGCGCGCCTCGCGCGCCCGGTGCCGCCTCGAAACCACTCGCTGACTTCTGTCCCGGATGGCCACATTTCGGCGGACATAAGACTGTCAAATAAGCTCTGCGGGGCCGTTATTGCGAAAGACGCATAATGATTGTGTTTAAGCTGTAACTTAATAACAGTACAGTCTGTACTGCCCGTTTTCTTTGTTATGTATGATTTGATCGCCTCAGCGGTGGTGTCTTCTTTAAAAAAACAAGTATGTAGTTTTTTGACTCGCTCAGACGTTTTTAGGTTTATATCTAAGGGTCCGGTGCCTGTTATCGAGACGCGC
The DNA here is from genome assembly GCF_023078275.1 of Leguminivora glycinivorella. Lineage (NCBI taxonomy): Eukaryota > Metazoa > Arthropoda > Insecta > Lepidoptera > Tortricidae > Leguminivora > Leguminivora glycinivorella. The sequence goes on from NC_062979.1 coordinate 6,203,139, forward strand.
GTTGGTTTCTGTCGCATGCGGCCTTTAGAATATGATGCGATGTTCCATTTCTCATTGCACAAGTCTTCGGGTGGTTGAGTCGGGTCAGGTGTGTTGTTTTTATAGTGTAATGAATTATTTAAGTCAACCACCTGTATCGGTGGTGTCGGACTGTCGGTGTTATATTTTCATTCACGACATCATCATCAGGAATGCGTACCGGGGTCTTCTCCGCTTTGTCCACTTTAGCGGGTAGCGACGTGCGGCGATCGTTAGCGCTCACGCTCGATCTCGCGGGTAAGTTTCTGTTAGCGATAACTGTCGGCATGGTCGCTGCTATGGGATTTTCTCCGCGCGTCTGGGGAGTCGTCGATCCTTTTGGGCTACAATCGCTTGGTGAACACGGACGGCACTTTTTACACTGTTGCTGAGCACTTTCGATTTTAATTATTTTCTGTTCTAACTTTTTAAGCTCGGTGAGAACACTTCCTATTTTAGTCTCTATGGGTGTCATATATTTCTTAATTACTTTTTCTAATGCGTCAACCGTGGATTTCGCCATCTTTCAATTTTTGCAAATAAATTTATACGCGAGCACTCGTAATCGGTGCTTGTCGTGCGGCGCGCGCGGGCTATTTTGTTATAGTGAGAAGCTGATAAAGAATTAATCTCGAAACGCGTTTAGCCACCTTTTTGTCGTCAACGGCCGATAGTCCACGTGCCCTTGTAAAATCTAGCTATCAATTTACAAGTGCTAACTACCGTACACTCAGTACACTGTCGTACTTACCGTACCAAAATCATTAACAAAATAATTAGCTTATATCACCTTGACACAGGCAAAATAGGACCAATGGACTGAGGCCATTTAATTTTAAAAACTTAACTTAATCAAAAAGGTTAATAAATGTTATAGAATCGCTTTATGAACCACGAACTATAGTAGGTGCAAGTTTTGAGCTTTGTAGCACCAGTTGACGGTCGCGTGAATGTAGGTAAGTTCCACTATGAATGAATGCAAACAATTTAGGTCCCTAATTAAACATATTTTGGAATTCTCCTGAATCATATTTATTTTATAACAAGTGACATAATATTATATGAATAATTAACTTTAGTTATGTATAATTTTATTACTCCGTTTCGGGGAATTTCAAATATTCAAAGTACAAAATTAAAATAAATACCTAAAATATAAATTACGAATTTATTTAAAGTTTAAAAACAACTCTTTAGAGATCCAATTATTAGGCTATCTATCTCATTTCCATTTTCTGATCTACCTTTGTTGGTGTAAAAAAGGATTAAACTTGCCTTTTTCTCCCTTTCAAATAAATAGGTAAAACCCAAACTTTGCATATTACATCGCAGGAATAAATCGTATTTTGTTCACTTGGCACCAAAATTATTTTACATAGGTACCAACCTAAAGGATTCTATTGTTTTTACTACGATTTGTGAGGAAAGATTCAGATCAAAAGACATTGAAATCAGTTTCGTAATGTTCATTTTCAAACAAATAAAACAATTCAGAATGCAGAACGTAGCGGGAACGAATTGGGTGATTGTATTTGACTACGAGTAGAAAATATGTATATTTTCTTATTCAGGTTGTGTCTTGATAAAATTGTACGCAGTAGGTTTCGTAAATATGTATGCAGTAGATTTTGTAAAAATGTATGCAGTAGGTTTTGTAAAATATTATGCAGTAGATTTTATAAAATTGTATGCAGTAGGTTTTGCAAAATTGTATGCAGTAGGTTTTGTAAAACTGTATGCAGTAGGTTTTGTAAAATTGTATGCAGTAGGTTTTCCAAAATTGTATGCAGTAGGTTTTGTAAAATTGTATGCAGTAGGTTTTGTAAAATTGTATGCAGTAGGTTTTGTAAAATTGTATCCAGTAGGTTTTGACTGATATAAGCTTGATGATTTAACCTTTTATAAAAATGTGTGGTGGTAAAAATTGTGAGTTCAATTCTGGTTCGTTCGTCGAAAACTTAATCAGCATCATTACCATTGCTATAACATAAACAAGTGTAGGTATAGTAGACAAGAAAATATTACCTACGTATCTAATCTAAAAGTTGTAGAAGCGCTGGTAGCCTAGCGGTAAGTGCCTGCTACTTTCGTTCCGGAGGTCGCGGGTTCGAACCCCGGCTCGCACCAATGAGTTTTTCGGAAATTATGTGCGAAATGTCATTTGATATTTGCCAGTCGTTCTTCGGTGAAGGAAAAACATCGTGAGGAAACCGGACTTATTCCAATAAGGTCTAGTTACCCTTCGGTTTGGAAGGTCAGATGGCAGTCGCTTTCGTAAAACTAGTGCCTACGCCAAATCTTGGGATTGTCAAAGCGGACCCCAGACTCCCATGAGCCGTGGCAAATGCCGGGATAACGCAAGGAGGATAATGATCTAATGTAAAAGTTATATTGTGTTTAAACTACGAGTAAAGTTTGGAGTGACAAATTAATTTAGGTATTTATGTATTATGCCCAATGCCTCCGAATTAGTCTTATTAAGATGACGAGTCCATACTGTGTTGCTTTTAGGTAGTATCCGGAATTACCCACTGCCCGTAATTATCCATACTACCCTATCAGTTTCTTAAATCCATACTAATCCATACTAATATAATAAATAAATGTGAAAGTGTGTGTGTTTGTTTGTCCGTCTTTCGAGGTAAGTGCGTTTTCACATTATCCGATCCGATATCGAATGTTGGACCGATATCCCATACATTACAGGCGCCATCTTAGATTTTTTTCTTGGATATCATCTCGTGTGAAAACGGTCTAAAACGGAGCGACGAATTGACGTGTTTTTTTTAGTCGAGATATTTGAAGGGATGGAGGCTACTCTTTGTCTCCTTCTAACGCGAGCGAAGCCGCGGGCAAAAGCTAGTAATAAAATAAAAACAACTTAATAAAATATACGTGCTGACACCCACATTTTAACTTTAGATAGGTACTTTGTCCATTTCATAGACTATACACGGGTATTTTATTAAAGGAAGGTAAAATCTGTGTGAACGTGGCACCTTCCTGTCTACTGGAAGTTCCATTTCCGAACAGTTTCGTTCATTTTAGTCACTGCTGACTTGTATGAAATATAAAGTAAAGATGTAAAAACATTGTAAAGGTATAGCCAAGTCTGATGACCTTTTGAAAAAGTATTTCTTGAACTTTTATTTTCGGCTATTTTATTGTATGTCTGTAGATTTTAGATGCCAATAAAGGGTAACCGACGACTTCCAATAGGTTACTAAATAAATATTATAGAAATACTTCATTCATTCTTACGCAGATTGACTGAGTCCCACGCTCAAGAAGGCTTGTGTTGTGTATACATAGAAAACAATGGCTAATGTTTTTCATCTATTTATATATACGAGTACGTATAAAGTATCTCGCAATATCCAGACTATCACGTGACTTATTGATACGTGTAGAAATTGACAATCCGCTAACATTTTCTATAGTCACATATAGTAGTGAAAATTCAGGAAATTTGTAGTTTATGTTTTATTCAGCTGGCAATGTATCGGTCTTTGAAATTTTTTTTATCTTTGTAAAAAAGAAAATTCGACCAGATTGAACACTGACTTTATGAAATACATCAGTGTCTGTCCCATTCCATTCTAACGTGCGTTATCCATAATAACACTAACTATACTAATACTTAATAAGTAATATTATAAATGGGAAAGTGTGTGTGTCTGTTTGTTTGTCCGTCTTTCACCGCAAAACGGAGCGACGAATCGACGTGATATTTTGGGTGGAGATAGTTGAAGGTATGGAAAGTGACATAGGCTACCTTTTATCTCTTTCTAACTCGAGCGAAGCCGCGGGAAAAAGCTAGTCCTTTATATTTACTCTAAAGCATCGAATCGGTCATTATATTTTTTATCCAAATTGACCTAATTTCAGGACTTTGCGCGATTATTTTGCAATAGATGATAAATCGCAAAATACTTGTTATCAACTCGTTCCCGCAATCCGAGTCCCATCAGTCAACGTGCTTTATGTAATCCCACTTGGGATTATAATGGGCGTTCGCGTTTATGATTGAAAGTAGTTAATAAGTAAGTTTTGAGCCAAGCAAAAAAATTCTACTAGGTAACAAGTTGAAGATAGATAAAGATAAAGATAAAAAAAGAAATATTCATGACGATCACATAACATGCACGGACATATACAACCATCCATAGACATATAGCCTTGTGACCGGCGCTGATCTTCCGTTGGGCCCATTTGGTGATGCCACGACAGATAACACATTAAAGAAAAATAAAAGATACAATTTGGGACGATTTAAAAACGACATAATTATGTGCAGAGCATGTGATTTAGCGTGACCAAAGAAGTGGCCAAACCAAATGGAGGAAATTCTAATAACATGATGTTTTAACAACGGAAATGAATATTTTCATTAAACCAAGAAAATAAAAGAGATAGTAGCACAGAATGATAGTACGAGTACAGAAGGCTCACTCCTTTGATGCTCACAAAATGCCGCCATTCTAAATTCTTACCTACGTTAACAAACGGACGCATGCACCCGACATTGAATTCTATTGCGCCGCGCAAATGTCGTCACCACTGAATGGGCCGCGAACTCGCGGGCGCCGGCATGTACTTGTAGCGCGGCGATAGAATCGCGGAGTGAGCCACCCCTGATAATAGGTAAAACTTCGCAAAATTTTCTTCTTTAGCTTTTTACTCTTTATTTTGATGGCGATTAATATCTGAGAATAAATTCTAAATGTCCATATCAAGCAAATGCAGATATCGATGTACTACAAATAGTCCCAAACTCTTCTGTGAATCTTTTTCTCACATAATAAGTCCACTTCTTTATACACAATTACACTTATTATAAACCATATAATAATAGGCTAGTTTCCTAAGATCCTTAAAAAAATATTTTATGTAGTGCACGAAATAAGGCACCTCATAATTAAAAGAAAAATATGGACAGCAGTTATTTTTGAACATAATTTCTATTTAATAAGTCAAAGAAAAATATTGGTCGTGACGTCACTCCTCAGTATTTCATAGTAATTCCATATTAGCAAATCGTTTTGACAGTTCATAAAAAGAAGCTGATTTGACTAGTAGGAAACTAGCCTATTAATATTTTCCTTAGATTGAGCTCTAAAAAGCACTATTATTTCCAGCACACTCGGCTTGCGACGGTGACATGCACACAACAAGGTATTAAAACAGTCCCATATGTATGTAAAATGATCGCTTTTCCTCACTTCAGCACTACCTAGTACAGCTTAACACCACTAAACGGTCAGGACTCAGGAACTATCGGGGAGCGTTAGAAAGTTTTAGTAATTACGAAGCAATGTGTGAGCTGTTCTGGAGTCTTTATATGTAGGAGAGAATTAAGTTACATTACTAGTTTCGCTAATACAATGTTTGCTGGTGTATGTGTTTGTGTAACTATAATGACCACAAGCTGAAAATCACAATTTACTTTTTAATCGTAAGAGAGTTTTTCCTTGTTGATCAGAATCGTAAAGACAAATGAATCAATAAATGAGAAATCAAGGGACTATAGACCGAATTAAGTATCTTTTGGTTTAATTTCAACAAAAATCAGATAGATAAACAGACAGACATACAGAGTACAGACAAACAGACGGTCAGACAGCAAAGAGATTCTATGTTCGTTCTACTCTTCCATTTTGAGGTGCGATGCTAAAAACTATATAAACAGTGGCATGATATAACAATGGAAAGCTCGTATTTCTTAGGTCCTTTGGAAACATGATCGCAAATCAATGTGGGCTTGAAGGTCAGTGCGACTTTTGTCCCAAGATGATAGAAAAAAGAAATCGTGTGTCGGGTATAATGTTACTGATAGGAAAAATTTCCAGCGAGTATTAAGATTTTTTAGAATAACTATAATTTAAGGTACGATTATTATATATTTTGACGACCGGTTTGGCCTAGCGCGTAGTGACCCTGCCTGCTACGCCGCGGTCCCGGGTTCGAATACCGGTAAGGGCATTTATTTGTGTGATGAGCACAGATATTTGTTCCTGAGTCATGGATGTTTTATAAGTATATAAGTATTTGTATATTGTATATGTATATATCGTTGTCTGAGTATCTGCAACACAAGCCTTCTTGAGCTTACCGTGGGACTCAGTCAATCTGTGTAAGAATGTCCTTTAATATTTATTTATTTATTATTATAAAGCCACAATAACAGAAAACAAGCAATACATAAAGTCAAAGGAAAAAGTTGCTTCTTGTTTATTCCCAGGTAAGATTTTATTTTTTGTAGTATAAATAATTGTAAATATTATTCTTGTACAAACAATTTTCGGTTCACCAAAGCGGACATGAATGAGTCGAATGAATGAATGAAATCATCCCGCTGTGACGAGACTTGTCGGTGGACGGCAAACGATTTATTGGTACTTGACATTTTCTTACCAGGCCCCGTAGCCGAATGGCTTTTCTCCGACGCCAAACGAAAACGAAACGTAGTCTGGTTCTGTCGCGCCAATACGCAAGAGCGATAGGGATAGATATCTACTAGCGTTTCGTTTCGTGAGCGTTTCGTGAGCGTTTGTGCCATTCGGCTACGCACCCTGGAAATAACCGGGGTGAGATTCGGAAGTATAAATCAATTAGAATTATGTATAGTATTAACTTTGGGTTTGGTAAATCTTCGGTCGATAACCTGACAACCGAAAATGTTTCATTTAGGCAAATAAATTGATACGACCCATTTTTGCTTATGGTAATTACCTACAACATAATAAAAGTATTAAAAAGCAAAAAGAGACGTCGGATAAAGTAAAAACATATGTTAATATGTTTATGTATGGATAATCACGTCACGCCCTTTTAATAATAACAGGCCTTTGCATCTATAACAGATGATTCAAGCAGCATCCTTACGACACTTACGTTCGTGGCTGTATAGCCCAATTCGAGAGAGGATCCCTCGTCCGCACACACGACAGGTGTATGCTCCCCCAGATGGGCGGGGGTTAGAGGCCTGCTCGTGACGCCTCATGCGTTTATCATTCAAGGAGGAGAACCAGGCGTTGTCGTGCTTGAATTGACCGTCATGGACAACACGGCGCCACGTGGGTCGGTCTTCGGCCAGCCACTGCCACTGGTTGCATGGAATATCAAATGTGACCATGTCACGCTTCACGCAATCTTTAAAGCGCAGCATTGGCCGTCCGACCGGTCTCTTTGCATCTGCAACCTCTCCCAGCAGGATTTGACGTGGTAAACGAGTCTGCTCCATTCGATACACATGCCCGAGCCACCTCAGTCGCCTCTTCTTTAGTATGGCTGTGATACTAGGAAGCTGTGCCTCGGCTAGAACAGACTCGTTTGTCACGCGATCCTTCCATGTGATGCCCAGTATGCTCCGCACACAGCGCATGTGAAAGGAGTTCAGCCGGCGTTCTTGTTTTGCGTACGATGTCCAAGTTTCCGCTCCGTACAGAAGTGTACTTAGGACACATGCTTGGTAAATGAGCATTTTCGTTTTTACCGTGAGATGTTTATTGTCCCAAGCCCTTGTACGGAGCCTCCCGAACGTTGTGGCCGCTTTGCCGATGCGGGAGTCGATCTCCGCGTCAAGCGAAAGATTGCACGACACAAGCGAGCCAAGGTAGCAAAACTTGCTGATCACCTCTAGAGGTGCACCGTTAAGCACGATAGTTGGCTGTTCTGAACATCCTTGCGCTAGTATGACGGTCTTCTTGGCATTAACCGACATGGAAAAGAGGTCGCACGCTTTTTGAAATTTGTCCATGATGGTCTGCAGTTGAGACTCACTGTGAGCGACGAAAGCAGCGTCATCAGCAAAGAGAAGGCTATCTACAAAAAGTCCTTTCTATGTCGTTTGGACTTAAGCCTAGCAAGATTGTACATCTGACCATCGGCTCTTGTATACAGGTGTATCCCCTGTAGATCATCTCCAAAAGCAACCTTCAAGAGTACAGAAAAGAATATTCCGAAGAGAGTAGGTGCCAGTACACAACCTTGACGAACGCCACGGCTTACGTCGAAGGGAGCCGATGTTTCGCAGTTGTGAAGGATTGTGGCTTCCATACCCTCGTGGAATGACTGCACTATCTTCAGGAGCTTTGGAGGGCAACCGATATTGACAAGAACCGAATAAAGCCCCTCTCTACTCACAGTGTCAAATGCCTTGTTGAGATCGACAAATGCTACGATAAGAGGACTGCTTTGCTCCCTACACTTTTCCTGTAACTGTCTGAGTGAAAAAATCATATCGACAGTTGACCGTTGGGCCCGAAAACCGCATTGTGCCTCTGGATATACGCGGTCAGCCAGCTTCTGTAGTTTGGCTAAGGTAGTCCTAGCAAAAGCTTTGCCGACTATGCTGAGGAGGGATATTCCGCGGTAATTGTTACAATCACCGCGGTCGCCTTTGCCTTTGTAAAGAGTGACGACATTAGCATCGCGCATATCCTGAGGCACGCAGCCTTGTTCCCAGCATTTGGTCAGGTGGTTATGAAGGACAGGAAGGATGCACTTCAACTTGACGATTTCGGTGTACACTTCGTCTTTGCCCGGACTTTTGCCATTTTTTAGCTGCTTGACGGCCAGGTAAAGTTCCTCTACGGTAGGTGCGGAGTCCAACTCGTGCCAAGTGTCCAGGGTCGGCATTAATCCTGCAGTTTCTGGTTGAATGTCGACTGGGCACGAGTATAGCCCGGTATAATGTTCCACCCATCTTGCCATCTGACGGCTGCTGTTTGTTATGACAGAGCCGTCAGCCTCTTTAGAAGGGCCGTCTTTTTTGTAGGAGGTCCAAGAGCTCGCTTAATACCCTCATAAACACCACCTATGTTTCCTGCGTCTGCGCTTGCCTGAATTCCTTGGCAGAGTTCTGTCCAATATGCGTTTGCATAAAAACGAGAGCTGCGCTGGAGCGAGGCTTTCGCCTTTTTGAGCTCTTCTCGTGCAGAATCACAGGGATTAAGGCGGAAATTTATGAAAGCTTGCCGTTTCAAGTTAATAAGGGGAAGTAAGTGCTCCTCGTTTTCAAGTATCCAGTCGTGAGACTTTGCCTTTTGATAACCAAAAACCCTCCCCGCGGCGTCTGTGAGAAGAGACTTAATCATTTCCCACTCGGCTTGCGCTGATACGGAACTGTCCCAATTCGCAATTTCGTCACGTACTGCAGCACTGAATAATTCCACTGCTTCCAGGTCCCGGGTCTTAAAATGATTAATCCTCTTTCGGCTAAGAGGCTTAGCAGAATGGATCCTTTTTGGGACTAGTCGGACCTTGGTGGAAACCAAACTGTGGTCTGTGTCGCAATCAGCGCTGTGGTACGTCCGCGTGTGAAGTGTTTCGCGCAGGTCTCTTCTTCTAGTAAGGGCAAGGTCCAACTGATGCCAGTGTTTTGAGCGGGGGTGCATCCAAGAGACTTTTCGCATCCATTTTCCTTTAAAAAATGTATTGGTGACGCATAGTTCATACTTAGAGCAGAACTCCAACAATCGTTGTCCGTTGTCGTTGAGCTTACCGACACCATGCGCACCTAGGCAATCAGGCCAGTCAGTATTATCCTGACCGACCCTAGCATTGAAGTCGCCCAATATATGTAGCCTGTCGGATGGACGCACCCCGCGGAGTACTTCATCAAGCTGGTTGTAGAATTGATCCTTGGCCTCGGATGTGGAATGAAGCGTCGGTGCATAAGCGGAGATCAAGGTAACATAGCCGCTTTTTGTATTAAGACGCAAGACCATGATGCGCTCAGATACACCTACGGAAGCCATTCCCGGCCTCGTATCCTTATCCGGCGTATATACCCTCTTGGCCGGAAATCCTCATTTTCCCGGCCTCTGATGTAATGTACTATTAATTCATCACTTCGCAGCCAGGTCTGGAGAGTTATTGAAAAAAATAAAAATAAATTACCTATGAGGAACAATCTGACATAAAACCAAAGTAAATACATTTTGTCATAAAATACGAAAATGAGATGACACAGATGACGTAGTCCGTCAAAATGTCACGTACGCGTACTAATAAGATCCCGACCGTAGTCATAACTTTATGTGAATCTCCCAGTGTAATAAGACCTTATATTAGAAACATCTATATGTCCACTCAGGGTATGTTTATACTGGATAAATACTTATATGTGACATGTTTGGTAACCTATAGGCCCTTGAATCTTTAGCGGCTATATGGTGCCCTATAAAATATATACTGAAATAAAAATCAATGTTGAAACATAAAGCATTTTCTAGATGGAAATCCTATACACTTAAGCCCTTTCAAGAAGCGGTCAATATGTTCAAAATGTGCGAATTTCAGGAAATAGCCACTAATGTTAATGTTCTACTTAAAACTTATAAGGTTCCAGTTTTATGATGCGTGCGTGACACATGCATAAAATTTATAAAAATATTATACGCATTTATTGATCTCTGGGAATTTCGGGGTATGTTATAATTCTATCCCTTAAGTTTTTTTCCAAAAGAAGTACCTACTATTTATTATTTAATTCACCACTAACTGCTCACGATGTAAATACATTAATTATTAAAACTTAAAATTCAAAATACAACGAAAATGAAGGTCCTTTTATGAGATTCTCAGCGCCTTGATGAAAAGTACCTCCTTAGAACCTGTACATTCCTTTTTGCTGTGTACTTAACACAGCAAAAGGGAGTGTACAAGTTTCTAATAGGGTGGCAACGCGCTTGTGACACTGTTTGAGTTGCAGGCGTCCATAGGTTACGGTGATCGCTTTACATCAGGCGGGCCGTATGCTTGTTTGCCACCGACGTAGTATATATAAAAAAAAAGTAGAATAGAGTACGACCCTAGAACTAAAGGCTTGACTGAAACTTAAGTAAAATACGTCAAGTGGTTTCAATAAGGTATCCGATATGTCATTTTGCGTTAAAAATGAAAAGGATACAAAAGACGTTTGATAAACGAGACAGCCGCCAACACTTTGTTTCCTATCAAATTTGCAAGCGACATTTACCTCTCAACGAAGCGTTAAGATATCGTTCCGCTGTTGTATTTTGTTTGATGGAATTCGAGTATTGTTTGATCGGTTAAAATTGATTGGTTTAAATTTTACTTTCGTCTACATTTTATTTAACTAAAACAATGCTGAAATACAATGATACATACCAGTTTGTCAATAAATTGCATATAAAATCTGGAGTGATTGGATCATTATCCAAATTAATCTACTGTTATGTTGTAAAAGTATCAAATAAATCGCATAATCATTAAAATACAGCTAAAATATTGCTTCCAATGTTAATAATATATATCCGTTGATGTAATGTAGGTAACATAAGCTTTTAAATTGTAAAGGACACGTCAAAATGCTATGAACGTCCTTTACACCCACGATTTTTTTGAACAATTAGAGTTGATAGGGTCGTAAATGACGGTCTTAGATGATTTTTATACAAATTCGGGGCGTAAATGTAACCGGAATGGTACAAATGGCAACTGTTTTTAGCTTAGTTTACAATTGAGAAACTTTAAAAATGTATCAAAACGTAGTTAATATGGCATAGAATAGCCACAATAGTGTTACAGTGTATATTTATCTAAATATTTAGCAAAGACAAAGAACAAGACTATTTTATATCCAGTTTTGCAATAAAGAAACAACATTTGCTTAAAAACTATCTAATATTTTGGAAAGTTATTATTTTAGTACTCGCCGCTGTCTCAATAAGTTACGCATTCAGTATTTAATTCTAGCAGGGAAACGCTTTCGTAGTTTAAGTAAATATAAAAACACTAATGGTATTCACGTAAACTTTAATCAGCAACTGTGAACAGTAGACTATATTAATACGACAGTAATTTTAAGTCTAAAGTAGAAAGAAGTTCTAAGAATAACTAAAGAGTTAAGTACCTATTTATAAACGCAAGTTAGGACGCGTATACAAACTGTGACCAACTAATAAATAATAGTAACTGTAGTCAAGACTACCTACTATGTTGATTCATATTTTTGATAATTTTAAAACAGAAGATTGTTATTTAGTCTAAAACCTGTTAAATAAGAATAATCTTAATTATGAGTTCAATCCTAGAAATATTATAGTCAATGCTTTAAGTACCAGGGTGCGTAGCCGAATGGCACAAACGCTCACGAAACGAATCGCTAGTAGATATCTATCTCTATCGCTCTTGCGTATTGGCGCGACAGAGCCAGACTACCTTTCGCGGCGTTTCGTTTTCGTTTCGCGTCGGAGAAATGCCATTCGGCTACGGGGCCTGGGTACATAGCCAAGTCACCAAACGCTAACGCTCATTCGCTAGCGAAACGCACCTGTTATTGTCGCACTAAATGTTAGTATAGTCTACTGTTAAAGTTTACTGCCGGCGTAGCTGAATGGCAATCGTCGACGCCAGACGCCGACAAAAATGCAGTTTGGTGCAATACGCAAGAGCGATAAAGATATATAGCTACGAAATAGATATTATCGTGAGCGTTTGTGCATTTGGGTCCGTACCCTGATTACCATAGTGTTTTTTTTTATTACCTACATCTCGCCGCAGTATAATAATACTACGAAAGCGTTTCCCTGCTAGAATTAAAGGCTGAATGCGAAACCTACTGACTATTCAGACAGCGGCGAATACTAAAAAAATAACTTTGAATTTGTTGCCAAAGTATTACATAGTTTTTAAGCAAATATTGTTTCTTTATTACAAAACTGGATATAAAATAGTCTTGTTCTTTTTTGTTGCTAAGATAGCTTAGATAAATAATACACTGCATTAAACTAATGTAGCTATTCTATACCATATTAAGTACGTTTTGATACATTTTTCCAGTTTTTAATTGTAAACTTAGCACAACATTTGTAGTACCATTTCGGTTACAATTACGCCCCGACTTTGTATAAAAATCATCTAAGACTGTCATTTACGACCCTATCAAATCATGGGTGTAAAGGACGTTATAGCATTTTGACGTGTCCTTTACAACCATCTATCTTCTAAATCGTTTAGTTTATCACTACAGTTGCTACACTAGGTTAAAGATACTCGTAATCTGCATATTTTTCTTATACACGTCACAAATATAGGTCAAAAAAACAAAAAAAGTGGGTTTATCTTTCTCTTGGAAACCTGCATTATATGTCCTTTACGACAATTGAACCCAAAGATATCGATTACAGTTGCGGATAAAATATTTTTAATGCTGGTCGTAAAGGACGAAGAACAAAAAAACTTGTCCTTTACGCCCAACTTTACCACACTACTATAGAAAGTGATCCTTAAAAAGTAAGGGCTTAAAGGGCAACAATATATATCAAGGTGACTTACGACTATATTTTTATTTGTAGATTTCCTTTACGACACAAATAATAATTTATAATTAATGACTTGATATTTACGCCCCTTCAGAAAAGCTATGTTTGCAAGTCCATAGTAGAAAATCTTGGTCGTAAAGGCAACTTTTTAAGAGATATCGAAATTTTAACTACACAGATCGATAGCGCTTGAAATTCTGAACAAAACTGTATATATAACTCATTTTCGCCAAAATGTCCTTTACGCCAATTGAACCCAGAGGTATCGATATGTACCTAAGTACTTTTATGACCATTAGTTATTAATGTTTGTGTTAACGAAAATTTTAAATTTCTTTTTAAGTGTCTAAAAATTTGGTATTTCATATTTGATGTTACCTAAAACAAATTTCGCAAAAGCGTGGTACAGAAAACACGAATTAAAAAAAAACACTTACGCGAGTCAGCCACTGAATTTCGAAACCAAACGGCACTCAAGTTCCCAGCCAAACTACCGAATGAAAATCAAAGCAGGGTATAAAACAACAGCCTTATCAAGAACCATCGGTCCGTGGTGTCGATACTTCACAACCGGTACTCCACGACTAATTGCAGTGATACCTGTATCGATTGATCGACTCGATTTTTGTTATTATTTCCGCTGACATGTAGAAAACGCCTACATTTTAATAAAGTTTGCATTGATTGGACGCGTCTAATCAATTCCACGGAGTTCCGCAGCTGGCATTTTCTAAAAGGTAGTTTTAGAAAAGATGAAGGTACAGATGATATTTATTTGTTCCGGTTTCCGGTAAAGGGCACGTTGGAATTGTATAAAGTTGTCGATGGTTGTCACTTAACCTCCTCAATCTTTTGTACAAACTACTCAAAAAAAAAAATTAAAATTTTATTGAGGTGAACAAAAGTTTTCAAACACAAAACCAAAACAAATGCTACCTTTTAGGACTTAAGAGGTTCTCCCAATACGACCCAGGAAAATTTGTACATAAAGTTTCTACACGTTGGTCTAGAAAGAGAAAGCTTAAATAAACGTATAAATACCCTAAACACCTATACCTTCTGGACAAACAGAAAGTTTCTTGCAGGTAGTTCCTAAAATTGTATATTGTTCAGCCGTATATTCTCTTTGCACTGGGATTGGGTATGTTTGTTACTAAAATTGAATAACCACTACCACCTCCCCCAAGCTATTCAACTAACGAACTAGAATAACTCTTCAATACAAGTGTATTTTGCTGCGAAAGACTCAACTGTGCGCGGGCAACTGACAATATCAAAATATTTGACATAATAAAGCAGTTTAGTCTACCATTTTTTTAATAAGTAGTTTTAGTATTTTTTTAATAAAGGAAAAAAATGTGTTTAAAGTTATGCAGTATTATCCTCGTAGCGCCACCATACAAAATGTTTGCTAGGGAATTTTGATTACATACAATAGTACTGGAGATTGAATTAAATTTCATTAGTTCGAAACAAAATAAATTATATTTTATTTGATTACATGAAAGTTAAAATTCCATTGAAACCAAATGTACTTCAGAAAGTACATTGGGCGCCAAGAGGCTATAATATGTGTCACCTTTGTTGTCAATAATGTAAAAGAGTGTATAAGAGAAATTACTGACCTGACCAACCACATAATTCCGTTGACGACGATCTCGGAAATTAAGGAATACTTTTATTTCTTTCGATTTCATGATCTCTTAAGGTAATGTGGTCACACGAGTGTCAGTCATAATATTGTCTCAAAACCGATATCTCGTTCAAAAACGTAGGTACTCAGAGCTTCGAGTATATTCCGTAGCTGACTGACTAGTTGCAGTTGCACCAACTAACGAATATAAACGACAACAACTATAATTATTCTGAAAGCACTTTCCAAGTGTATCGCTTGAAAAGTCCTGATATTCTAAAGTATCTATCTAGGTATGCTTAATGGTTCCTTTTTGATATCACCATCATTGGGAAACATTCATCAAAAAACGAGAGACTCGTTTGATAACTTGGTTGGAAACCTGGATATGGTCATCTTTCTCCTTTTAGGTGGCTGTGGCTTTTATGTTATTTGTACAGTTTAGAATAACCAGTGGCTGTATTATGGTCGTGATTTTGTCACTTGTCAGTTGTCACTTTCGCACTCACATAATTGTTAGAACGTGACAGACATGGTGACAAATAATAGACAGCCGTCCATCTTAGCCCTACGGACCATACAATGATCTCAAATGTGTGTAAGGCTCATGTTATACTATAATAACCACGAATTGAAAACCACGACAAACTGTTCTGGAACACATTGTTTGTCGACTTGCAGTGCCAAATTTACCCGGCACTACCACCGCTGTAGCGGTGAAAGTTACCCAGGTGCTGTTGTAGTAGGACTAGTAGGTTGCCGTGAGCTAAAAAACCAGAGGTTACAATTTATCTTGAAGTTGGAAAATAAAATGGAAAAGACAAATTACAAAGTTAGCATGTGAGATTTCTAACGCTTTCATTCGAACCTCGTCTTTTAATAATTTACAGTGATCTGCAATTCGTTCAAGGTCAAGTTATACTAGCCACGAATCCAAAACCATGACAAACTGTTTTGTAACACATTGTTTGTCAACTTGCAGTTCCAAATTTACCCGCTACAGCGAAAGTTACTGTTGTAGTGTATTGCCGTGAGCTAACGAGGAGAAGTTACAATGTATCCTGAAGTTGGACAATGCATTGGAAAAGACAAATTGCACTCCGCAGCCAGTTATAAGGGAAAGTGCAGGATGTTAGGTGACTATATGTCATGCTTCATGCATAGCCTACATTTCCTGTTTTCCGCTGCTGGCGGCACCCTAGGTTAGGTTTTTTATAATATGTTTATATTTTTTTATTGTTTTGTAAGTGGTTTTGTATTTTACATTTATATTCGTATTATAAATAGCCTAGCCTAAGATTTGAAAGAAATAAAGAGGATAATAATAATAATATTCTTTATTGTGCACCATACAGAAAAAAAAAATACACAAGATGGATCACGCTTAGTAACTAGGTAACAACAGGCGGTCTTATATACATAGCTGGGCACCGTTAATCAAATAGTTAACTTCGTTAATCGCTAATCCGTTACTAAAAAAGTTAACTTCGTTAATCGTTAAAGCGATACATTTCGACAAATTTAACGTAAGTTAAAGTTAATCGTTAATCCGTTAACACGTGAAAAAAAATGAACTTTTCTTTAAATATTTAGTTGCATCAGTATCCACTATAACGTAATATATTTCTGTAAAAGGCCGAAGTACAGCTAGCCTATTGAACTCTAGGCTGCACGTGGAAGGCAGTGATCGCCTGAGCTACTGCCATGAGCTGTGTCAGGAGAGATGCTGGCGGTGACGGGACTGTTGTGGCACTTTAGGCGGTAGAGGTTAGGGAAGCGAATGTGGTCGTAAATAGGGCTCGAATTTGCTGCCCTATCACTACAACAGTCGCCATGGTAAAGCTTAGGATTCACCGAATCAAAGTTAGTAAAAGCAAATCCACGTGAAGAATACTTTTTTAGGTAATATTTCGGACTTTTAGCAATCGACATCGGTAAAACCTAGGATTTACCGGCAAATCATAGGATTTTCCGTACTTCGGGCTTTTATAGTAGCGTTCAGAACGTGTTTTTCGCAGCGCAGATGGCGCCTGTGCCCTACTAGATTAACGATTAACGAACTCGGAGAAATTTAACGGAAGTTAACGAGTCCGTTAACATTTTTTCAAATTAACTTAAAAGTTAATCCGTTAATCGAAATGTTAACTTCGTTAATTAACGATTAACGGATTAACGAGTTAATGCCCAGCTATGCTTATATATATATATATATATATATATATATATATATATATAAGTAACATGGGCTTTTAAGCGATTTTTCTGTGTATTTTATCTCAAATGGAATCTTCTTAAATTACCTACCTACTTTAAAGCTCCAAAAAGTCTCTTTTGGAGTTGTTTGTGGTGTAGGTAATTTATTTAATTGCTACCAAAATGTAAATTGTCGCGGTAGTTAGATGCACAGCTTTAAACAGCCGAAAAATTAAACAAGAATATTCTGAACTGGTATTTTGTCAACAAAATGTTGAATGTGTCGACGTCCCTATATACAAACATATGACTTTAATTTAATTTACGTAACTCAATTAAAATTTTGGTGCTTTGAAAGTTAACAAAGACTTAAATCTAATTAAAATTTTGTTAGAAATGACTTCCTTTTAAGAAAGAACAATTTGCTTAACCCGCTTAACTAATTACAACTCAGAATGGAACACAAACGACAAAATTTCAGGCTGTGTAGCCAACATGCCAATCGTTTATGCTATACGTAGCACGTTGGCTACGAATCTACTTTATACCATAGATTAAATATAAGAAGATCTGATCATACCATCTCATACCGAGGGTTCATTGGTGAAACCCGATAAGTTGAGCAAACTGGTTTTTGAAATTCGAAGTATGTGTAATTTCCACAATTTTGTTATTTCAAGGACAAATTATCTCGATTTATCGGGTTTCACCCGTAAACCCTCGATACATTAAAATGCGAGCTCCTAATAACGCGCATACACTACATCACACATAGATGGCGCCACAAAAAAATGCCTTGTTGCCATCGGTTATTTAAGTGTCACTTTCGAGCCATAAATCTATGTCAAAAGTGACACTTAACGCCATCTACAAGTATAATCGAAAGCTATTTTTTTGTGGCGCCATCTATGTGTGGTGTAGTGTATGCGCGTTCTTAGGCGGTTGCATTTTAATGTATGGGATGGTATGATCTTGTTATATTTAATCTATGATTATACGTCATTGATGTATAGATAGTTTTATAACTTTATTCCTTTTTAGCAAATAGCCAGAACACTTTTGGACCCATTTATAACAAAATAATATTATCCGTTATATTTATTAAAGATATGTTCGCGTTAAATAAATTTGAGCATTCAAAGAAAATACTGAAAAAAGTTGCCGCGCAAAATAAACGATAAATGTTTATCCAAATAAAATGTCGATTTGTCAAGACAGGTCGAGATTTTGTACCTTAATCAAAATCGAAATAAATCAATGTTTGTGACGTTGAACAAAAATATCGGTCAGAATACCATTTTAAACAAGTCCTAATTTTGATAGAAAAATCCTGGTTTATTTTATAATAGACGTGTATGAGACGGTTTATTTTTATATAGGTGCTCTCTACATTTTCTTCATTATTATTAAGAAAATTATGAGCGTCGTTCCGCCTGTTGAAATAATTAAAATCTCATCACCAACTACTTAACTTAGATCAGGATCCTTCGCACGTGAAGGCACTTAAAAGAGTAATAAAGAGGGATTAGTAAATATATGAGAAACAACATATATATAATCATTATTTAGCTATATACCTTATTATAAAGGAATACGGTTCTGAATTGCAAGGTTATATAAACTAAAATTCGAAGATACACGCGCTCTGTATCACTTCCTGAACAAGCTTTTTTTGCCAGCTTTTTGGTTTTTTTTTACGTTATAAATAAGTTATTATATATTTTAAATTGTTCACGTCTGCAAAAACGAAAATGTATTGAAGATATATGTAGAAAGTGAGGTTTAAAATATTATGGGTATTGCGGTTTTGTAACTGTTTCATGATAATCATGAAATACGATTGTTGGGTCGATGTGGCATCATGGCATGGAGAGTTGCTATGCGGTAATTTTTTTTACCTTTTAGTACCAATAATTTATTATACGTTTATTGTTAAGTATATCCATACTTAGGTACTTAATATTATAAATGGGAAAGTGTGATCACGTCAATCGCGAATTGACGTGATTTTTTAAGTGGAGATAGTTGAAGGGATAGAGAGGCTAGACATAGGCTACTTTTTAGGGTTCCGTAGTCAACTAGGAACCCTTATAGTTTCGCCATGTCTGTCTGTCCGTCCGTCCGCGGATAATCTCAGTGACCGTTAGCACTAGAAAGCTGTGGTACCAATATGTATATCAATCACGCCGACAAAGTGGTAAAATAAAAAGTGAAAAAAAAAATGTTTTGTTAGGGTACCCCCCCTACATGCAAAGTGGGGACTGATTTTTTTTACATTCCAACCCCAACGTGTGATATATTGTTGGATAGGTATTTAAACATGAATAAGGGTTTACTAAAATCGATTTTGGTAATATTATTATTTTCGGAAATAATCGCTCCTAAAGGAAATAAAAGTGCGTCCCCCCCCCACCCCTAACCTTCTAACTCTCTCTAACCTTCTAACAAAAACAAAAACAAAACGAAAAAAATCACAAAAGTAGAACTTTATAAAGACTTTATAGGAAAATTGTTTTCAACTTGATAGGTTTAGTAGTTTTTGAGAAAAATACGGAAAACTACGGAACCCTACACTGAGCGTGGCCCGACACGCTCTTGGCCGGTTTTTGTCTCTTTCTAACCCTCCACTTACCTAAAACTTATTTTTAAAAAGAATTTATATAAACTTCATATTTTAACTGTCTGTTTCATAAGGTTTAAAAATGCGTTCTTCCTTTCGGCCCTATAAATCTTCAGCACGAATCAATGAATCGGCGAAAAATATTCCTGTGAACTATTCTTCCTCATTCCACCCACATTCTATCAAGGTGTGGGCATAATAAGTACCTGTTTCTTTGTTTACGTCTAAGAAAGGCTGTGTATTGTGAGACAAACAAAGCCTTTGCGAGAGATATCTTCTTCATGGATAATACGAAGTCGTCTACGACGTCATCGAAATCATCGAATCAGGACACAATATTTTGCAGCATATGGTAATAATTGCTATTCACGAGAAGTGGTATAACCTAAACACGAAATTAAAATTTTGAAAAACCCCAGACCGCGACATAGTGGACCGATTTTCATGAAACATGGCTAAAAACACTCCCGACTAACTCAGCTTTCAGACAAATAAACCTAAATCTAAATCGGTTCATCTGTTCGGGAGCTACGATACCACAGACAGACACACACACAGACAGACAGACACGTCAAACTTACATATAACACGTTTTTGCGTCGGGGGTTAAAAATAGATTTGAAATATTAATCTGGGGAATCATTAGGCAACGGTAAAACAATGTTAATTAGGTAAAAAAAAATTAAGTTTATGGTCGATAGAGACGGAGTCATTCTGCAATAATTATATTATATAGCCTTGATTTCCATATCTAGTTTGTTCGATGTATTGCTATTATTATTATTATTTCTTTAGTTAGTATGGATCCCTCTTTGGGTGAAGGCCTCCCCCAGTTTTTTTCAGCTTTCTCTGTCTTCTCCTGTCTTCATCCACTGTTTTCCGGCTATATGGGTAATGTCTTCAGACCAGCGTTTCTTAGGTCTATGGGCGGGTCGTTTGCCATGTGGGCCGTTCCATTTTGTGGTTTGTATGGTCCATCTTTTGTCTGTCATACGGGCGACATGACCAGCCCAGTTCCACTTGAGTTTGAGGGCGTGTGTGAGAGCATCGGTTACCTTACTTTTCTCTCTAATTTTTGAGTGTCTTATTTTGTATATTTTCCTTAGTCCCATCATACTTCTCTCCATGGCTCTCTGCGTGGTTCTTATTTTGTCTTTCACTTTTTTGGTGTATACCCATGTTTGTGAGCCATATACTAGGCATGGCAGGAGACAGGTGTCACTCACCACTTTTTTTAATGTCAGGCTGTAGTCTCCCTTCAGAACTTCTTTTAGTGACCAGTACTTCTTCCAAGTTATAATTGATCGTCTGTTAACCTCTTCTTCGTAATTATCACTAAGCGACCTGTAACCTTTTTACAAAGCTACTCGCGTAATGTTAAATTGGCATAAGGAGCCTTTTAAAGGTAGATGTTATTATTATTTATTTAAATACAATACATACATATACAAACTATAAGAAAAGTTTGCTACACAGACTTAAAAAACATCACAAAGTTGAAATCGAGCCGATAGTCTATTCTAAACTAAAACTATTGCAAAACAAAGGCAACCACAATTAATATCACTATAACAAGAAACAAAATGTAACTGCACTGTAACATAAATCCAACTTATCCAACAATATCTTTCCTGACACAACTGACTTTGCAAAGTGGTGTCGTCTCTCAAAGTGCCATGCGTTCACTTTGTGCCAATGTGGACTAGATATCTCTGTGTACAGCAAGATGCAACTAGATATTGTATCAGATGATTGAAATAGTCAACCACTTTAGTTTACAGCAGTTGTACAGTGAGCTGTAGAAGTGCGTGGAGAAATTTATGGATGAATCATTGATAAATTATCCATGCACGTTTGTAGCTGATAGTACATTGCCGTTGACTGAAAAATGACGTCACGCTAAGAGCAATTATAGTACGGCCATCAAAGTTTAGTATTATAACTTAACCACAAAATTAAAATTTTGAAAAAACCCCCGACCGCGACCTTGTGGACCGATTTTCATGAAACATGGCTAAGAACACTCCCGACTAATACAGCTTTCAAATAAACAAAACTAAATCGAAATCGGTTCATCCATTCAGGAGCTACGATGCCACAGACAGACACACACACAGACTCGGACAGACAGACAGACACGTCAAACTTATAACACCCCGTCGTTTTTTCGTCGGGGTTTAAAAATATTTCGTTATAAATAATCAGTTGTCAAACGCTGACTTAGAGAACGATCAGCTTTTAGTTTTTTTGACGCGATAGGTGGCAAATAACCAGAAGTTTGCATTTCTTAAAGTTTAATACTTCTATGATAACATTATTTGAAACCATAATTATAATACTTCTTCTCAGAATTATAATTTCATGAAGCAATGTTTTTGAACTAAAATCAATGCGGTCTCGTGGGACTAAAATAATTATAGTTCTGAAAGTAAATTTCAACCTGCGTGATTAAATTGTTATTTATTGCTAGAACTTTTGGTTCATTACTAACCACCGAAATGCATGGAGTACTTAAATATAAGTGGGCAAAGTTTGGACAAATTATTTAGTCAGCAGGTTTTTTTTAATAGGCAGCAAACGAGCAAACGAGCCGCCTGATGGGAAGCAGTCATCGCCGCCCATGGACATAAGGTTGCCGACCTTTGAGAACCCTAAATACCTGCTTCTTGAAGAACCCCATGTCATAGCGCAAGGGGAACACCTCAGAAGGTAGCTCGTTCCACAACTTACATTGCATGAATGAATTTTTCGTGCAAAGTTGTTATTTACCTCCATAATTATATTATGATTATGTAAAATACAAAATATGACACACTTTCGTTATGCGATATCCTGCAACGATCGTCACAACAAAATGCACTGAAAAGTTACAAACCAGTGAAACAAAAAAAACTGTAATGACATTTAAAATCTTTTACAAATTAAAACATTTGAAAGTTCACTAAAATTATGCAATATTTCTCGATGTCGGTCCGGTACGAATCATACAAGAGGTACTTCACATTGATACGATACGATTGTTCGAATCGTGCCATTTTGTTCTGATCATGATTAAACATTTTCTTCAAATTTTTGTTACCCTGTAGCCGGCTAGTCAGCGGAGAAATGAAACAAAGGTTCTTCAAGTAAACAATATAATATATAAACTAATATATACAATAAAATGGGTAATATCTGTCAGTACGCGAGTAGGTAGTAAAAGATCGTCACTGGCCTCAACGTTCCTTCTGCTGGTCTTCGTCTAGCCGTATAACGTGGTCTGTCCGCAGGTGCCACTGCGCGAGTTGTACAGAAACCAGGCTGAAGATGTTCCAGCGCTGAGTAGTATAAGCAGCGACGTTCAGCAAAGTTCTTCTTAAATTTTAAAGTAGAAGAAAGGGCTGCAACAATCGTGCGTGCTTAGGTCTGCAGTCGGAACCTAGCCCAGGCCTTATTCGCTTTCGCGAAACAGTGACGTACAATAAGACTTGGATTAGGTTTCAACATTAAACGATTAAATTTAACTATTTACACATATTATACAATTATAAGTACCTGCATAAGAGGCAGCCCAACACAAACACACTGTTTTTACAATAGAAGTATTTCACAAGTTTTAAATGCAATTAAATAATTAGCACTTGAAATGTATAAGAGCCTTCCCCGGCAGAGAAAATTTTGTGCAAAAAAACAAAAGACGCGTGATATGGCCGTACTTTTTCTTCTTAGCGGCCAGTGCGCGCGGCGACTGCAACATGCAGGTTTGCCATGTTACAGTACCCCTCGCGCCTAGGAGAATTTTCCAGAATAGAACATGAGGGAAAATTCCAGAAAGAAAAATATATAACACTGTTTACAATTTCAAATCTTTAATGTGCCATCTCCCTATGGCACGCCCAGTGGAATCAGCTAATTCATACACAAGAGGAGAAAGCTTTTTTAAAACAGTACACTTTACAAATTTGGGAGCAAGTTTAGCAGTAAAATATTTACCAGCGTCACTTAACTGATAATTACGACGCCAAACAATATCGCCTTCATTAAACTCTGCATGTTTACGCCTTAAATTATAATATTTACAATTTTTTACATGAGCCTCCCAAATTGCAGCTTGCACTTTGTCGAGAATGGGCGACAAGTGGCCTAAATTCTCAGCGTATATGTCACGTGGTGCAAATATGAGGTCGTCATAATCGACTTCACTAGAATTAGGGGCACCGTAGAAGGAACCACATGGGACAAGCTCCCTTCCGAACACCAAAAGAAAATACACTATTTATAAGAAAAACATACAGACATACATACAATTAAATAATTAGCACTTGAAATGTATATGAGCCTTCCCCGGCAGAGAAAATTTTGTGCAAAAAAACAAAAGACGCGTGATATGGCCGTACTTTTTCTTCTTAGCGGCCAGTGCGCGCGGCGACTGCAACATGCAGGTTTGCCATGTTACAACCCTGCACAAAATAGTGCTTAGTAAATTCTCGAGATACACGAAAATAAAATGGGTTTATTCCCTGGAAAATCCCTGGGCCCGTGAATCGCAACAATTATCCTGGATAGTAAAAGTGAACGACTGGCGAGCCCGGACGGGACAAGGCCAGAGTAATAAGGGTTAATTTATGCAGATTTTTGGGACAACCTTTACATTGTTTCATTAAAAAAAGTATTTTAAGAATATCGAATTATGTTTAAATTATTATCGATTGTAGAAGATCTAATTTCTTTCATCAAGACAAATTTTCGATAGTTAAAAATACTCCGAAATTTCGAACATTATCCTACTCGTATTACAATTATTACTTCAGTTACTTGATATATCGAGGAATTCAGAGACTTATTACGCCGCCATTCGGACAAAAGATATGTCAAATATTAGCTTTCGATACGATAACAATCCGACATGTATTGACAGTGTCAAAAACGACGTACGTTCGTGACACGGATCCATAAAAACCTACAATACACATAAAATGGAGGGTTAACCCTCTATTTTCGTTGGTGCAAGTGGCCCTAAGCGGTTAGTAGGTAATTAGCCTTAACTTTGAAATAAAACGATAAATTCCTAACCAAACGATCGTGAATTTAAGAAAAACGTTTGTTTGCGCCCGCTAATTACTTTTAACTTTTTGCCTTTTCTCTAAGAGAAAGAATTCATTATAAACTCAGTACACGTACCTTATACAAACTTTATTTTACAGTTGGCCAAATTGAGAACTAACGGAGTATCATACAAGTTTAGTCAGTTTTCTTTAGCAGTGGCGCTGCAGCCGACAGCACAATTAAGTTTGTGCGGTCACAGTCATGGTGGATAGTTGTTTCTTTTATAAATAGGAAATTAAAAGACGAAGGATTGTCTAATCTTCGCTGGGCTCAGGTGTTCTTGATGGTGGTAAATGATAAGCGGACTGTAGTTTAAAGCTGGTTTACTCCGAAATGTGAAAGAATACAAAGAAAGTAGTACAGTGTCGTTGGAGAGCGGAATAACGAACAGTAACAAACCGTAAGTTTTTGAAAGCTCTAAAAGCTGTCAAATTTGAATTAAAAGTTGCCATGATGAAATTAATGAAATATGAATAAACAGATTTTGACTTAAGATTAAATGTATACAATGCACTGAATATTTATTTAAAAATATGCAATTTGAAGATAATTGATTGAAACATTATTAAATTAAAATTTGAATATTAGAAAACCTTGAATAATTATTGAATTTGTACATTTTGCATTTTGAATTAAATTAATTATTGAAATATTATTAAAAAGTGAATTAAATTATTTATGACATTATTAAATGAATTGGCTAATTGTGATACAGAAAATAAGGATCAAAAATGAATACAATTTTTGAACGTTTCTGAACATGCTCCCGCCTTGGAGTCTATGACTTCAATAATGTGTTGACAGGGAGAGGGTAGATGATGTTGAGAACCCGTGCGATGCCGTCGCTGCCATGGATACCTCCCGAAGTGTAGCTGCCACGAACCGGTGAAGTCTTGAGGGCTGCAATCTGTGCATGTGCATGAAAATGGTGGATCGCCCTATGAGGAAATGGGAAGGGAAGGAAATAGGACTGAATTTACGTTGAATAATAATTGCCGTTAGTTTGAATCAGTCGTTAATGTATGTGAATGTGTGTAAATAATGTGAACTGTTGTAAATGAATCGGTGAGTCTCCTAGCCCCTGACGGTCTCTTGATACGTTGCCAATCAAGAGATGCACCGTCTTGCTGTTTAATAGAGGCCCTGCATGAAGGAATGTGAGGCGGTAATATTTGAATATCATGATGTATAATTGATGACACATGAAACTGAGCAACTCCGGACTTGCAAGAATATGATTATGGATGGAGTTGATCGGTGTTCCCGCCACACGATTGGGATCTAAGCGACGTTCTACAGACGACGACGCAGCTGAAGTGCACTGAAAAGAGTACCCCGGAACAGAAGGCGACTCATCAATATGTATGGATTGCTCGTCAGGATCAGCTTTCAAAAACTGCTCCTCACAAGCGTTTTGTTCTGGAGCCGAGCTAGGCCTGTGAACAACTGAATTTGTGGGGATTTCAGGTGCATATGTGCACACCTGTGTGTGAAATGTAGACCGCAGATTACGTGCTTTGCTGTCTACATTATTTTTCAAATCCTGAATGGACACTTTGACTGTAGAATCAAGTTTTGAATATTTTTGTATCAGTACTTGCGCAGCTGACATGCTTGCGAAGTACACATCTTCGAAGAGTGCCTGCTCCTCTCCGATATTCTCTCCATTTGTGAATTCAGACAATATAATATCTATATCTATCTGTAATGCATTAAACTCGTCATATAAAGGCCCTATTCTGTCAAACCGTAACTTTAGTTCAGCAAACTGCAATTCGTTTAACTGTTTCTCGGCTGCTAAATGAGAAATAAACTGCTGAAAGGCCGTTAGTTTGCCTCTAATAACCTCACGCTTGTGATTAAGTTTGTGTAAATCTTGGTCAAAAAACATTGTAACATAATAAATTAATTTAATTGCCTAAGTATATAAATTTAATTAAAATGTCATGAATACAATTTGCTATTATAAATGTTCAGGCGCTCAAACTTAAATGCAAAGCTGATACGAGATGAGATGCACTGATGGTTATGTAATCACTTAATGAGTTTGTTTACACTTTACCGGCAATCTGCAGTTTAGACATAAAATTGACCCAATAACGTGTTCGCGTGAGATTAAAAGTGTTTAAAATTGAAATTAGACTAGTGGATTATTGAATTGACTGTATGATTAATGGATAAAAGTTAGGTATATGAAGTTAAAGGTGAATTTGTGAATTTAAATGTTATGTATTGCTACGGAATGTGTTGAAAGGTTAGGATATGCCTACAAAAATGAATATTATGTGAATAAGTGTGAATATCTACTGTGTACTGACCAAATTATGGCAATGAAGACAATGAATTTACTATTATGTGAATTTGATAGAATAACTGTGAATATGAATATAATTTGAAATTAAAATGTATGAATGGATGGATGCAGTTGCAAAAAAAAACAAAGGAATGTGAATTGAATAGAAGGACAAGGAACGATCTCACTATTTCGTGCTTCCTCCTTCTGCGCTGACTGCTCCTGGATCTGAATATGGATGATTGAATCTGGCTGCCGTTCTCTCCACTGAATTGCTCCTGGATTGGTCCGGTTGGCGCTGGATGGGCTGGATTCCGTAACTGTCTGATGGTTACGGTGAATTCCCACTGTAGTGGGATGCTCCGTGTGTCCGGTGAATGCTGTGTGTGAATTCACTCGTCGCTCCTGACTGATGGGACGCGATGAGTGTCAGCTCCGGAACTGGCACGTAGCTGGATGTGCCCTACGCCAACCTGGATGACCCACGGCTTCGCTGAAGAACGTCCGTTGAATATGTGGAGCTCGACTCGGTGCCACAATCTTGCCCCCTCACAATTTCGAAGGCTCGATGGACCATGTCTTCCAAATTACATGGATGTGGATTCCAAATTGTATAAATGTGAATAAATATGAGAAGAACAAAGAAAATGACACTGTGAATTGTCGTTGTAGAGCGGAACAAGCGAACAGTAACAACCGTAAGTTTTTGAAAGCTCTAAAAGCTGTCAAATTTGAATTAAAAGTTGCCATGATGAAATTAATGAAATATGAATAAACAGATTTTGACTTAAGATTAAATGTATACAATGCACTGAATATTTATTTAAAAATATGCAATTTGAAGATAATTGATTGAAACATTATTAAATTAAAATTTGAATATTAGAAAACCTTGAATAATTATTGAATTTGTACATTTTGCATTTTGAATTAAATTAATTATTGAAATATTATTAAAAAGTGAATTAAATTATTTATGACATTATTAAATGAATTGGCTAATTGTGATACAGAAAATAAGGATCAAAAATGAATACAATTTTTGAACGTTTCTGAACATTTTTGAATGTCGACTACTCGATTTCGTGAATTTCGTTCAATAATATCTCCACTACTAGCGATTTAAATTCTACTAATAGGATCAAAAAAACCGGCCAAGAGCGTGTCGACTGTCGGGCCACGCTCAGTGTAGGGTTCCGTAGTTTTCCGTATTTTTTCTCAAAAACTACTGAACCTATCAAGTTCAAAACAATTTTCCTAGAAAGTCCTTATAAAGATCTACTTTTGTGATTTTTTTCATATTTTTTAAACATATGGTTCAAAAGTTAGAGGGGGGGGACGCACTTTTTTTCCTTTAGGAGCGATTATTTCCGAAAATATTAATATTATCAAAAAACGATCTTAGTAAACCCATATTCATTTTTAAATACCTATTCAACAATATATCACACGTTGGGGTTGGAATGAAAAAAAATATCAGCCCCCACTTTACATGTAGGGGGGGTACCCTAATAAAACATTTTTTTTCATTTTTTATTTTTGCACTTTGTTGGCCTGATTGATATACATATTGGTAACAAATTTCAGCTTTCTAGTGCTAACGGTTACTGAGATTATCCGCGGACGGACGGACGGACGGACGGACGGACGGACAGACAGACATGGCGAAACTATAAGGGTTCCTAGTTGACTACGGAACCCTAAAAACGAGTGGTCTTTACCACTGGATTTAACATTACTAGCCGTCCTTTTTCAAAAATAGCATTACGTCGTTTTCCACACACTTTCGAAAGGCGAATTCATGCGTTTGAGATTCAAAAATTGGTCCCCTGGTGGTGAAAATATATTGAACTCTTGTGTGGCAATATCAGCCAAACCAATAAAAAAAAAACGTTTTGCACTGTCACTAGTCATTATTAATGAACTAAATTTCTAATGAATTATGGAAATAAGTACCCTAAATGTCAACTTGCATTCTTACTCGCGAGAACATCAAACTTAAATTTTGAATTTTAGACGACCGGTCTGGCGCAGTCGGTAGTGACCCTGCCTGCTGCGCCGCGGTCCCGGGTTCGAATCCCGGTAAGGGCATTTATTAGTGTGATGAGCACAGATATTTATTCCTGAGTCATGGATGTTTTCTATGTATATAAGTATTTATATATTATATATATCGTTGTCTGAGTACCCACAGCACAAGCCTTCTTGAGCTTACCGTGGGCCTCAGTCAATCTGTGTAAGAATGTCCTATAATATTTATTATTATTATTATTTATTTATTGAATTCACATAAGCTGTGCTAGACCTAGGGGGCGATTTTTTAATTTCACACGTCACTAAAATACCGGTTGAAAACGGTGACTTGCTTATTATTTTCAGTGACAATTTTCTGAATTCGAACGCGTGAGACTCTAAACTCGGCCCCCTTATCGTGAAATCGTGATTTTAATTTGTTATATAAGTAAACAAACAGTGTCTAAAAACCTGTTGCTTCCACGTTCTTTCTGCGTAGCTGTCCATAATATCCTCCTATTTGCGAAAGGATTTCAACAGTCCCTGAATAAACAAAGTCCTTTTATTTCGCTCTGCATAAAGCTTTTAAACTGTCCTCTTAAAATATTACGAAACGTGTGGAGTCTAGGTGACTGTAGCCAGGGTACGTAAGCCGAATGGTGCAAACGCTCACGAAACGCTCGTAGATATCTATCTCTATCGCTCTTGCGTATTGGTGCGACAGAGCCAGACTACCGTTTCGTTTTCGTTTCGCGTCGCAGAAATGCCATTTGGGTATGGCACCTGACTGCACGCTCATATTAGGCATGCGGCGGGGCGGGGGGTGCAGCGTGCATGTCAAACAATTGAAGCTCATAAAAGTGTCCTAAGCCCAGGCTGCATACGGTGTCCATAACGGCCCAGCCACGATATTGGTAGGCGCGACAGCGGTGAGCGGCAGCCATACGTGCGAATGAAAAGTCCCATCGCTGTGTCTCGCTCCAATGTATGGCCGCCGCTCACCGCTGTCGCGCTTAGACCAATGTCGTGGCTGAGCCGTAAGGCTCGTCCGCCCCGCTGCACGCGCCGCCAAACGCTCCGCTCAGAGCGTCCACTAAGGCCTTACACTAGTTTTAGAAGAAGTAATAAAGTAGAAGTTTCATACGGATGTCTGTCTCTCGCAACTTTCGTAATAGTAATTCCAAGCGACTTTAGCTGAGAATATTTTACAGGCTTTGAGTGCAATAAACTGCGCAACTATTGTGCCAAAAATAAAAATAGTTCTTCCTGTGAGAAAACTTTATAATTAAAAAAAAATCGGTCGGAAAGCGTCACATTTCAGGTCATTGCGCTATACGAAGGTTTCAATGCGAAAATCCCTTTTTATGAATACTTCGAGAGCGTAAGTTACAAACGTCAAGACTCAACTTAATGACGTCACATGTCTTTTCATACACCTAAGAAAACGACGAAATTAATCTTTTTTTTTTACAAGGTTTTACATGTGCACTTCTGAAACTTAAAGCTTTCGCTCCTTACCTCTAATCTCCATCTACTAGCGATGATAAGTGTCACAGTCAAACTCAAGTGACATCCCAACCGAAAGATTTTTTTGGTTATATAGTGGCAGCTCTGAATAGTCTGACTCAACTATGTAACGTCACTTCCCCATTAACATATTTTTAAGATTATTTACTAAAAATAAGAAAAAAAAAATTAAAAAATATATTTTTGTGATCTACAGGCGTATATATCGAAATGGTTTTCGATTTAGGGACATTAAAAATTTGGAAACGTTGTCAATTGTTGGCCTAAACTTATTAATAATGCTTTTTTTTAAGAATATTATACAGTTTTCGTCAATTATTTACGCATACCTATGGAGATTTTTAGCGATCTTACAGTTTATAGCCGTTACTTAGGTTAGTTTACTCATCTTAAGCGACTTTATAAATTCATGTAAGCCTGCTTTAGATAATACTCAGACAACCACTAAGTATTCGACACCCCTAAGGACACATTAGGATTTACAATACCTATCATATTTAGTTCACTAACGAATATTCAAGTCTCATTTAAAGATAAAGATAAAGATAAAGATAAAGAAATATTTATTAGCGCAAAGGTAAGTACATAGTAAGGACGATCAATATTTACAACACAACAGTTAATTGAGCTAATAGGTCCTCACTCAGCTTGTTGTTTATATGCAAATTAATTACTTGCAAAGTCAACCAAATACATTAACTGAAAAACGTGATGGGTTAAGAATTGCGCCACCCTCTTTCTTCCCGTGGATGTCGTAGAAGTCGACTGTGGGATACGGGTTCAATTGTGGCGTAGGCGAGAGACTGGCAACCTCACTGCAATGTCACAATTTTGTTTTCTTTCAACCCCTTAATTGCTAAGAGAGGTAAACTAGAACGTTCCTTTGCTAATCCGCGAATTGATAACGTGCAAGTCAATCAGTGTTAACCTGTTGTACTTACTTGCGTATTTTTACATGCAATTAATTTTCCCACCCTCCCACCGCAAAAAGTACGAAGTTCTAGTTTACGATTAACATGGATTTCCGCAAAGTAACGCCTGATTCCATCGATTATTTGCTAAGAGAGGCACTGAAAAGTGAGTAGTTTCATGTGCTCTGCCTACCCCTTTTATGGAATACAGGCGTAATTGTATGTATTATACCTCCAAGGGACAATTTAAAATGGAAAACAATGAGTTATTAAGAGATATTACGTTTCTTCGAAACTGGCATTCCTTTAAGGCCGTTTCGAATCCCCGAAGTGTTGGATGGAATTTGCATAGCTTTGTTTCATTTACATCGTAAAAGGAGTACCAAAGACCTGTCATTTTTAGACTCCGCTTTAAGAAGATTGACCAATCGAGGCGAGATAAGAAAGAACTCTTATAAAATTGCCTTTGAGTACCATGACTACATCCGTAATCATGGTATGGTACTTAATAATACGCGATAGTACCTAATCAAGTTTTTTTGATTATTCGCAAACTAGAAATTTCTCAGTAAAAATGACCTATACGTCCACCCCTATTTTTTATATCTATAAGATGCTTAATCCATTCCGTAGAGTAGCTGATACATTAGATGTTTGAAGGCATGTTAGGTAGTTCGTCACTCTAAGCAGCTCGCTAGAGAAGTAATATTTAAGTACCTAATACAAATATAAATTAGTACCTCATAAAAATGAGTTTTAGTACCTAATACAAACAATTTTTTTTTAATAAATTCCACAGAAACCAGAAGTGGTTACATATCCCATATTATTAGTGATAAAAGTGACGTGTTTTTCAGAAGAAACGTCATTCAATGTGTCTAGAGCCCGCTAGCCCGCTAAGTCCCCTTGTACGAATCTTAGTATCCAAAATCGAATTTGAACTTTTATAGATCCATAAAGAGTTCCAAATTCAAATATAAAACAAATGCTGTTGGGTCTCAGAAGCACGTTACACGTTGATTAAGTAAGATCGAATACTTGATATTATAATGAAGTCAATGAAGCCGTTAGTGACAAATGATCTGTGTAGTAACCAGAAGGGCCTTGCAAGTCTTCAGTTGCGGGAGGTATAAATTTTGAAATGACTGCCTTTAGGATCTTTGATGACCCGTGGGCTGTTAAACTGTTATAAAATTCTTGTTTATTTGTACACAGTTCCAAAGACAAAGTTGTGAGTCATTTATTAAGTAGGTATGTTTAAGATTTTTTTTTTAATTAAAAGCGATCAGGTTCCTGTTAATGAGCCTAACGTAACGAAGTATCGAATAAAAACAGCATGGTGTATATTGATTTGAAAATTACGAGATAAGCTTAGGTTACGTACGATACAAAAAATATGGTTACATGCTATTGGCATTCTTACACAAAATAATGTTTTAAACAGGTAAGCTCATAAACAAAACCAAATCGATGAACAGTCAATAAATTAGCTCTTTAGCGATAAGACCGCCTGTTGTCGTATCTCTTGCTGAGGTGTGCCAATAAAGAGTATTCTATCTATCTATCTATCTATAAATTGCAACAACAAATCTACCAAAATAACTTAAACGCAAACAAATTGGTTCATTTATATTGTACGTTCCCTCGACAATAAAGTTTATTTTTGTATGCAGACACGAGACGCGAAGACAGGTTAATATTAAAGGCTGCTTAAATTGTCTCTGGTGTGGATTAAGCTAGGAACATACTACGCGGACGTCCGTCGTAAATCGACCGCGGACGGGGATCTGGACAATGAATATACACTTAACCGTGCAAACTATCGGTCGACGGACGTGGACGTGGCCTTGAGCGCATGGACGTCCGATCGAAATCTGGCTCGCTGGATGTTTTGTTCCGTGCACACTGATCGGTCGCGGTCGCGGTCGATTTACGACGGACGTCCGCGTAGTATGTTCCTAGCTTTATGCATGAAGTTCTGAACAAGACGGCAATGACCTTGGGGTAACCTTTGATGCGAGTCTTGTAAAAGAGACAATTTTTTATCTGTCATCACCATCCTCCTTGCGTTATCCCGGCATTTGTCACGGCTCATGGGAGCCTGGGGTCCGCTTTGACAACTAATCCCAAGATTTGGCGTAGGCACTAGTTTTACGAAAGCGACTGCTATCTGACGTTCCAACCCGAAGGGTAACTAGGCTTTATTGGAATTAGTCCGGTTTCCTCACGATGTTTTACTTCACCGAAAAGTAAATGGCAAATATGACATTTCGCACATATGTTCCGAAAAACTCATTGGTACGAGCCGGGGTTCGAACCCGCGACCTCCGGATCGAAAGTCGCACGCTCTAAGCACTAGGCTACCAGCGCTTCTCAAAATTTTATCTGAGTAACATCAAAATAAATGTGTTTTGGGTGTTTATTGTATGAAATAATGATTTCAATTAGCGCAAATGAATATTCTGTGTACCTGATGGTGTACAATGATGACTCCATTAAACACATTTTGTTTGGATAAAATTAAAACTTTAGGGCTTATTCTGTGTTGACAATATTATTAAAAAAATATCATATATATTAGGTATACGTACGTTATATTGAAGAAGAAGAAATATTTCCAATGTAATGTATCCGTAGAAAAAGACACATTTAAATATTGTTAGGGCCGGGTCACATATTCACGCATTTGAATTTGAACTTCGAACGTCTCACGCGGTGTCTTGCGTGGGCGACGGTCGCGCGACCGTCGCCGTCGCGTCTCATCGCATCGTCTACTTCCATATCGATAAGGTTTGATTTCGTATGCGTCGCATCGCGGTCGTGCGACCATCGCGCGACCGTCGCCCACGCAAGCCACGGCGTCAGTCTGCAACAGTTTTGTAGCCGTAATTTTTCGTTATCCATCGTAATGAATGAATGGACCGGTCCTATTTGTCGCAGAGATGACGATCGATTGGGCCGGCTAGTATTTCTGTGGAGACCTAGACTAGGAAGTCGAGGTAACGGGAAACCACTAGCCAGATGGTCGGACGACATCAAAGAGACGGCAGGGCTGACCTGGCACAGAACCGCCGCATACAGAACGGAATGGCAATTCATAAAAGAGGCATATGTTCAGCAGAGGACGCAAATATGCTGAGAAGAAGAAGAAGAAGAATTTTTCGTTGTCGGCTACCATTGTTTGTCATTAGTTGTCGATGCGGACCCTCTCACGAGCCGTGGCGAATACCGGGATACCGCATGGAGGAGCTACCGTTTTTTGTTATACTTATACCGGTTTCCGTTACATCAATGTAGGGTGAACAACTGGCACTGTCCTCAGTTTACTAGGATTTTCTACGTCAAATCTTATGAATTCAAATTGGTTCCAACGACCGCTTTTAACATGTCTGTAATGTCCATAAGTTTACGTGTAGTTTTGACAATCCGAACCACTTCCGTATGTTACTAAATACTTACTCAGTCAATTTAAAACCGTGTAAAAGCTTAATTAATTTAAATTACATTACGACGTTTTAACCCTTCGCGCTCGTGTTCAACGGAAGACCACCATGTTTATTTCCTGTAACAGCTCCTATAAAATTTGATCATCACCGTTCTGCTATTTCGGACACGACCAAAGGAAAGTCCCCGGAACAATGTTTACACGGCCTTATCTCATAATTTCCTCGATTAATTCGATAATGCCGACTAATTAGAAAATGGCAGTTTGGACTTGGTGCCTTGGTCGGCAAAGGTTACGTGTAACACCATGTTTGTTCTTGGTATATGAGTTTTTGATGGAGACTTTGTCTGCGAAGCAGTGGGTAGCGCCTGACGAAAATTAAAAGCAAAGTAACAATAGTTCAATATGGGAAAATTGCTGACATCAATTATCAGGCACTGCTTCAGTAATTTCATTTGTGGAGTGGATGTTTTACCTTCTTAACAGGTGATTTCCGTGATAAAAAAATATTCCATAATCTTTCCCAGGACTCAAACTATTACTGTACAAAATGTTAAAATCGGTTCAGAGGTATAAGTTTGCGAGAAAAAGTTTTACATAGACACACAAAATCATATTTTCGCGTTGAGCTTCAATAATACTGCATTTAGAGTCGAACCTAAATTCCCTTGTGGATTAAATCTTGGATTGTAATCCTCGAGCTTTTGTCTGTCTTGATGGATAAACGCTGACTCTGCACGTTTATCCCCTAATGAGATTTTTACCGGGAAACAGTGCATCCAGTTTTAAAGCACATCACAACGCACTGATACAAATGGGGTAAACTTCTGTTAAAATAAAAAAAACGGTTTATGTTCGTTAATTGATTACAGATTATATTATTTTAATTACCTACCTAAATACTTGAAAAATTGTGTTTCACAAAACAAAATGACATAATTTATAAAAGAAAATATAAAGAGAAATACATACATACATACAATCACGCCTGTATCCCATGAAGGGGTATGCAGAGCACATGAAACTACTCAAGTTTCAGTGCCACTCTTGGCAAATAAGGGGTTGAAAGAAAACGAAACTGTGACATTGCAGTGACAGGTTGCCAGCCTCTCGCCTACGCCACAATTTAACCCATATCCCACAGAATATATAAAGAGAAAATTGTCTGTTAAAGCCATAAAGCCAAAAAAACAATAATAAAAAAAATAAAACATAGGATATCATTTCAACATAAAAAAATCACAGGCTTTGTCAATTATATTGGACACAAAAAGGTTTTGTTGAATAATGTTATAAGACATTATTAAATAAATAAGTATTATAACCTTCATGTATCAATCAAAAGTATTAAGAACAACAAAATAATACAATTTACTTTGCTTGCTTTTAAATTGTAATGTCTTATCCTACGCTTATTTGCAATATTAACCAGCTGAATGTTTTGGTTATTTTCATTATCTTTATGGTAGCCATTAGGGTCGTTTTCAGTGTTGAGTGTACCCAGGTGGCCTTTCATTGGACCAAATGAGTGGGCAGAATTAAAACCCACCTGTTATAGAATCTGTCCATTTTTTGTTTAATAAAAGAGCTAAAAATAATTACAATCAATGAGTAGGTTAACATAAAATGGTCTTGTAGGTCATGTAGACTACGGGGGACAAAAGAGCTGGTAGCTTCCTCGCTCAATGCATAAGTATTGCGATTCAGCGAGGAAATGCTGCCAGCATCTTGGGCACTATGCCTCAGGGGCTTTCTTTAGACTTTTTTTTTTAATTGCCTAGTTTATAATATTTATTGTACCAAATTTTTATTTAAGTGTTATTAATAAAGAATATTCAAAATCACTTATTAAATTTTTGCCAAAAGAGAGTGTACAAGTTTCAAGGCAACGCGCACGTGACACTCCTTGAGTTGCAGTAGGTTACGGTGACAGCTTTCCATCAGGCGGACCGTGTGCTTGTTTGCCACCGACGTAGTAAGTATAAAAAAAAACTCATGGCAGCGATAAGCTAATGTAAAAATGTTTTCACGCTTAAAGTCCCTAAAAGTTTCAAGAAACTGTCCTATGGTGAAAAAGTAAAAGTAATTTAACATGAAAGCATCAACTTGGACAATGATTAATAATGCTTTAGGGTGTGAAGAAAATTTTCTTCTGAAAGATGGTTTGAAAACGGTATCATATAATTTTTTCGTCTTAATGTAACACATCCATTATGAAAATTATGCAACTCGATAAAATGATGCGTTCAATAACCACAAAATATCAATCAGCTTAATAAGGACTAATGAATTTCATTAAATAATAAATATTTTATTTTGGTGACAAAATTTTTGAATTGCGATAATAACGTCAATATTGATTAACAAAACTCAAATTAAAACATATCAAAAATCAAATCGAATTTTATTTCACCTCAATTTTAGGATGAGCTGAATCAAAGATTAAATGTACCTACACAAAATGCCTTTATAATAGTGATATGAAATGTATGTTGTTAAATCAATCTAACCATTTATTTTTCACGCCATCAAAAGCTGACTTTACATAAACTTCGGAAAATCCAGCAATAATGTTATCACAATATATGAGAACCTTTCCCCAAACAAGCGTGCCATATTCAACTCCAACATAAACAAAAGAGTAGTACTGTTACTTAGAAATACATTATCAAAATTCTTCCCAGTTTTTATACCAATAAGGTATGAATTTCATAAGTTCTTTGCAGTCTTACATTTAATTGGTATGCGGGTAGATATATTTTGCACGCTATCTCTTTGAGCCAACCTGTTGGAGACGTGCATTGTCTTGTCTATTTTATGTGTTGTATGAAATGATAAAAGAATAAAGATATTACTTCGATTAAAATCATTCGTGTTTTGTACTGAGCTCCCAGGCTTTGTTCAGGTTTTTGCTTATAAATAAACAAGGAAATTTGTGTTTGCTTAAGACATGGAAGGAAAATGCGAACAGTGTTATCAAAGTATTGTGTACCTGAATTTTATTATTGTCATAACGCAATTTCGAAATATGACGTTCCAAGAACAGGAAAGGAAATAAGTAAAGGAAAAATTTACAGTTGGCTTTAGCAATATAATAAAACTATGGAAACGGATTAAATCGCGTATAATGAATTTAAAATTCATCCCGACGTTTCGAACTCTTTACAGCGTTCGTGGTCAACGGGTGACTGAGGAAAAATTACATTGTGCAAAAGCTACCCACATACAAGAAATATTAACGAACCATGACCACAAATAATATAGATTTTTAAGGCAGGTTCACACACTATTAATAAAGGTAGTTATACAATATTCAAAAAAATTACCAATATTACTATGTTAAAAATAGTTATTTGTTATACAAGGGGGCAAAGTTGTATTTTAACCCCGAGTGTGGAATTGAAAAACGAGCAAGTGAAAGGATTCTATAGTTGAACCACGAGCGAAGCGAGTGGTTCGAGAATAGAATCCTGAACTTGCGAGTTTTTTAACACACGAGAAGTAAAATACATTTGCACCCGAGTGTAACACAAAACTTTTCCCCTCACTATAGCGAGGAAACTACAACGCAAAAAATGCATTTATCACTGCTTCCAGTAGTTCCACGGGTGGTAAATCATCTTTATTACTAAATTTACCTACTTTTATCAATTTTAAAGCATTTAAT
Organism: Leguminivora glycinivorella; assembly: GCF_023078275.1. Taxonomy (NCBI): domain Eukaryota; kingdom Metazoa; phylum Arthropoda; class Insecta; order Lepidoptera; family Tortricidae; genus Leguminivora; species Leguminivora glycinivorella. The sequence continues at coordinate 6,241,836 of NC_062979.1, forward strand.
TTGACTTTAATCAAGGTCAAATTACTTTACCCACTAATGGATAAAATGCGTTTTTACCCGCTGGTATTAAAGGACAAAACACGTTTCCGAGCTAGTGAGGGGAAAAAAATTAACCAATTAATCTACACACAATATTGACAAAAACAAACTGCAAATGTCCAACACCATACAACACAAATGCCTCACAGCCTTCGTCGTGCTTGTTCCATTATCAGATGTACTACTGGATCCCAAGACGGTGGTAAAGTAAAGCCATCTTCTCTATTAAATTTTGGATATTTCTTAAAAATCTATATTATTTGTGGTCATGGTTCGTTAATATTTCTTGTATGTGGGTAGCTTTTGCACATTGTAATTTTTCCTCAGTCACCCGTTGACCACGAACGCTGTAAAGAGTTCGAAACGTCGGGATGAATTTTAAATTAATTATACGCGATTTAATCCAATCAATCAATCAATCAATCAATCAAAATATTCTTTATTCAAATAGGCTTACAATAAGCACTTTTAAATTGTCAACAGTGTACAATATTCATCTTATTCTAAATATCAGAGCAATTTATTGGTGCAATAAACAATATTGTTTTAAAACTACATTGATTTAATAAAATGATATCAATCTAAATTGTATAAAAAAATACTAGTATAAAAACTTCTAGAATAAATTCTAAATGTCAAAAAAATTGTATAAAAATACATTGAATTATCAATAATTATCATCATTAATAAGCTATATAATTAATGGTTTTCAACAATACTTGTATCCCACGGTGTTTCATCATTCATGTAGTCTTGTGTGCTGTAGTAGGCTTTAGAGATCAGTATACGCTTTACATAATGTTTAAATCGATTAAAAGACAGTTCAGTGATGGCATTAGGAAGTTTGTTATAAAATCTTACACAATTACCCATGAATGATTTTTTAATTTTATGGAGCCGAGTGAAGGGCACTGCAAGCTTATGCTTATTTCTAGTGTTTATATTATGTACATCACAGTTTTTCTTAAATTTACAAATGTTTTTATGTACATACATAATATTCTCATAAATATATTGACAATGCACTGTCATTATATTAATGTCCTTAAACTTATCTCTAAGTGAGTCTCTATGGTTCATTTTGTATATTGCTCGAATAGCCCTCTTCTGCAGAACAAATATGGTATTTATCTCTGAAGCACTGCCCCATAGTAAAATACCATATGACATAATGCTGTGAAAGTAACTAAAATAAACTAATCGAGCTGTTTCCACGTCTGTTAACTGACGGATCTTGCTCACTGCAAATGCTGCAGAGCTCAGTCTATTCGAGAGGGTAGCAATATGGGGACCCCACTGAAGTTTAGAATCTAAAGTTATGCCAAGAAAAACTGTACTATCTACCAGTTCCAATTCCTCATCCTTCACAACGACACTTGCTTGTTCATTTTTAGCATTACTCGTTACAAACTTAATACATTTAGTCTTTTTCTCATTTAACAATAAGTTATTAACACTAAACCAATTAACTACTTCGGAAATAGCATTGTTTACATTTTCACAAGTTTGTTGCTGACGTTTGACTTTGAAAATAAGGGAAGTATCATCTGCAAACAATACTATATCATGGTGGGTCTTTACAAGATATGGCAGGTCATTAATGTAGATAAGGAACAGGAAAGGCCCCAATATTGATCCCTGCGGTACACCCATAGAGACTAGTGACCCCGGTGAGCGCTGTCCATTCACGTCGACCCTTTGTATTCTATCGTGTAAGTAAGATTTGACTAAATTCAGTGCCGATCCTCGCACTCCATAGTAGTGCAATTTCCTGATCAGTGTTTCATGACAGACGCAATCGAAAGCCTTAGATAAATCACAGAAGATACCCAAGGCATCCTGTGACTCCTCCCAGGCATCGAAAATCTGTTTGATTAGCTCAACACCAGCGTCGGTTGTTGAGCGACCCCGTGTAAAACCAAATTGTTTATTGTGCATTAGATTATTGATGTTAAAATGTTGCAATAGCTGAAATAACACTAACTTTTCAAAAATTTTGCTGAATGTCGGTAACACTGATATCGGTCTAAAATTAGTGGGGTCGGATGTGCTACCAGATTTAAATAATGGAATGACTTTACTGTGTTTCATAAGATCAGGAAACTCACCACAATCAACACTGTTATTAAAGATAACTACCAAGTCAGGCGCTACAATTTCTATTAAAGATTTAACACCATGGACAGAGACTCCCCAGAGGTCACAAGTTTTTTTAACATTAATTGATTGAAATGCCTTAATTATATCTGAGGTACTAACATGTTCAAATACAAGGTCTCTACTACATTCTGTGACATTATCTTCTAACAATGTAACGGCAGATCCATTTCTATAGTTTTATTTCATGAGTAACTACCGCGGTAACCGAAGACAATATTTAGCAATATAGAAGAATATTATTTTGTAATATGCTTAGATAGTACGGTACGTAAAAAAACGGCATACCATAACTTTTAACTCGCGATAGCTATGCAAACTATAACACATGCAGCAGTGTGATGTGCTGATGTGTGTAGTGCATATTGGATGACGTCGAGTGTGACGCTAAGCTCACATTGTGCACACGTTTACAACAACCGGCCGATTACTTGATGGACATGTTGATAATAGGTATTCAGGGGTAAGTGTTGATTGATAGACATATTAAGCGCATAGTCAAGTGAATTCAGTGCAAGTTTGAGCAGGATGTCACTAATAACTACCTACTTAATACGGGCTTATGCGCTATGAATGAATAGCTCATAATTCGTAAGTATTATGAATATGTCAAAAATTATTCTAGATTCTAGAGAAATGACATGGATTGAGAAACATATTTGTGCTTGTTATAGGTACATAAATGAGTGGATATGAGAGAAGAATCTGCAGGAATCTTCTATATCATTGATTAGCAGAAAAAAAGAAGTCTTAAACTTAAGATTATCATCATCCTCCATACGTTATCCCGGCATTTGCCACGGCTCATGGGAGCCTGGGGTGCGCTTTGACAACTAACCCCAAGATTTGGCGAAGGCACTAGTTTTACGAAAGCGACTGCCATCTGACCTTCCAACCCGAAGGGTAACTAGGCCTTATTGGAATTAGTCCGGTTTCCTCACGATGTTTTCCTTCACCGAAAAGCGACTGGCAAAAAATCTCGCACATACTTAAGTTCCGAAAAACTCATAAGTACGAGCCGGGGATCGAACCTCGACCTCCGGATTGACAGTCGCACGCTCTTACCGCTCTTAAAATTAAGGTTATATTGATGAATAATGTTGTAAGAATTTGGGGGACTATTATAAGTTCATAACTTTACTGCTCGGTGCCTTCAATAAGGCGCAGTAAATATCTATTACGTCACTTCAACTTCTAAATGTTTGATAACAGCTATTACGTAAGGAAGGGACCCTTCCTCTGGGTATTGGTCTACTTGTTATTCAATTAACTACTTAGTTTACAAGTTACAACTATTGGTATCTCAATATCCGTCTATAGTTTGTTGTAAATAGGTACCTATCTATAGTAGGGTAAACCGGGCCACAAATAATTTAAGGTTCTGTTACACGGGCAACTCAATTGCCAGCAATTCAAATACCATTGCCACGTTTGCTCCATAGTTAGTTGGTGCGTATTGAACAAACGCTGCAATATTATAGGGATGTCGACTGTATAAAAAAATGACATTCTGATGTTTAGTGCGCCAGTTAGATCGTCCAAAAATACTGAACACATATTTTTCGCTTTTTCTAATTAATGAAAAAATACAGATATAGAGCATCAAAGTTCCGGAGTGGGGGCTTGTGACGTCACTTCTAAGTAAAAATTGTACCTAGGCGTGACGTCACGCGAAGCTTCAACGCACAGTACCGTCATTTTTCGTTTATGAGAAAAAAGAAAAAATACGTGTCTAAAATTCTTTGATAATCTAACTGACGGACTAATTAGATTTTTTAGTCGTCTCGCCTAATTGCCCGTGTAACAACACCGGTTCAAGGGGTGACAAGTTTGTGTACGTCAGGTTGCATGAGTCCATAGCACATCACAATTGAATCAAAATCATACAGTCGACTTCAAAAAAAATAAAAAAAAATAAAAAATAAATATTGGGGACACCTTACACAGATCAACTTAGCTCCAAACTAAGCAAAGCTTGTACTATGGGTGCTAAGCGACGATATTCATACTTAAATAGATAAATACATACTTATATACATAGAAAACATCCATGACTCAGGAACAAATATCTGTGCTCATCAATCACACAAATAAATGCCCTTACCGGGATTCGAACCCAGGACCGCGGCTCAGCAGGCAGGGTCACTACCGACTGAGCCAGACCGGTTCTATGACATCGAAGGGTGGAAACGATTACCTGGCCATAAATATTACATTATTTTGAATACGTTTTGACAAATATAATTATATTGGAATGCGCAAAACATTAGAATACGTAACACTAAATCATAATAATTCGTTCCTGATGCAAGGCTGTCTATCGCAATTCAGCGTGGGAACGCATCGAGTGTGATGAGCACCGGGGGCCGATTTTTGAGTCTCACTGTCACTAAAATACCGGTTGTAAACGGTGACTTGCCTATTATTTTCAGTGACAATTTTCTGAATTCGAACGCGTGAGACTCAATAATCGACCCGCAGCAGTTGAGACAGATTTGAGGGCCCGGAACAAGTTTTGTGAATAGGGTTTAGTTTCATAGTAATGTTAGTTTTAATAGAGTGCTATTATGTTAATTAGTATTTTAAACTTAGTTTTACATGTACCGATGTCTTTTGAATAAAGTTGTTTTAATAATTCGTAATTGTTACAATGTCAGTTTCTGAGCAACATAACGTTATACATCACTGAAAACTGTGCGGTTTGTGAATGTGTAATCTGATTTTACTATATGTATTGTATATTGTCTGTTTGTTTCCCAAAGGTTTAAATAAATAAATAAATGATAACCTGACCACAAAATTAAAATTTTGAAAAAAATCCGCGACCGCGACATAGTTGACCGATTTTCAATAAACATGGCTAAAAACATTCCCGACTTACTCAGCTTTCAGACAAAAAAAATCCAAATCGGTTCATCCGTTAGGGAGCTACAATGCCACAGACAGACACACGCACAGACAGACAGACACGTCAAACTTATAACACCCCGTCGTTTTTGCGTCGGGGGTTGAAAACAAGGTTTTAATAGAATAGAAAATTTCAATACAATGTAGTAAGCAGACGCCCACAAACATCGTTTAGTTATCAAGTTTACCGACCAAACAATTTACCGCAGAGTTGCTAATTCAAATCAAAACTCACTAGCGGGCAGTTTGTTTACATAATTGAGTCAATACACTAAGTTAAAATTATAATAAGAGTAAAATATAATAATAGTACATTACAATCAGAGGCCGGGAAAATGAGGATTTCCGGCCAAGTGGGTATATACGAGCGAGGCCGGATAGGGATACGAGGCCGGGAATCCGTTTTCACGCCGAGGCATGTATAGTGCTTTTCTCAAACATACAATGAAATAAAAAATGTTGTCGAAATTAAAAAAAAAAAGTTACTTTGCAGGCCTAGGCCTAAAAAATAATATGAAATCCCTTTACAGTCCTCTCGAGTTGTTGCGCCCAAAAAGCGATACTTCCCAGCCCATTTTAAGGAACGTAAAGACAATATTTCATTGCATGTTTGAGAAATAGTTATTTACGGTACAGGTGCGGAAAACAGGAAATTTGAAATAAAATAAAACAAGAGCGAAGGGAGTAGAAATCGAAATAAGATGTCATATATTAAAGAAAAAATGACGAGCACCACCAGTGGTGAAGGCCGGATTCGAACCGGCGTCTTTAGCAATTCGGGCTAACGCCATGAACCCCTAGGCCGCCTCGCCACAGCACACACAAATCAAAATATTTGTTAAAAATAATTTGATTTGTTCCCATAGTTGAGCGAAGGGAGTGTAAATTCACTCGTCTTTTCGCTAGTATGGTACTACGGCCGTTCAAGAATTATTATACTTAGATAAAGTCTACCGCAGCACATATACACCCTGTTTTTATTGAATTCCGTTAACTTTATGGGAAGGTTCTTTAGATCAAATACAATTAATTTCTCTAAGAAACTAGCGTCTTAACTCTTACGGTTATCGAGTTATTAAAAAAATAAAGATAATTACTGAACACGTGTGTGACAGCCTTAACCAATCCCTAATGTTATTTGTTTTGACATGTGCCGTCAATCACTTAATACTAACTTGAATGTTATTCTAAAGGGTCTCTCACACTAATAAATTCATTTATTATGTTTGAAAATGATGATTTTTTTTTGCTACGTTTTGAATTTAACGGAAAAGAAAAAAAAACACGGTGTATATATATAGCTTAATAACTAATGGGAGTCTTATAACTTTATGATCTAACAATTTCCAAATAGAGAAATGTACTCATATACTTACCTACTTACCTAATTATTCTTTTGTAATGCAAATAATGCTTATAGTGTTTTGTTAGTGTTTTCAAAAATGGTTGATATACGAAAATGCCTCCGTAACATTTCATACCTGGGGACCGTAGAGCTGGCAGCTTCCTCGCTCAGCGCATAAGCGTTGCGATTCAGCGAGGTAATGCTGCCAGCATCTACGGAACATTGCCGAAGGGGGAATTTTTTATTTTAGTTTTATATTTAGATTATATTTAGGCTATATTTAGATTTAGGTTAATTTACTTGGTTTATAACTTATTAGTTTATAATTTTTGATGTCTTATAAAAAATAAATTTATTCATTTCAAACTGCATCAATTGAGAACATACCTACATAATTGACAATTGGTGTGACTGTGTATGCTTTAGAATCTTTCATCCAGCGAAATAAAGCTATAAATAAAAAGCAATAAACTTGTTTGTGAGTGTAGGTATCTCCCAAGAATTTATCTCTTGGAGAAAATGCACGCTTGCATTTCAAGATTTAAAATGTCTTTTTGTCTGCTCATTTGATTGTAATGTCTGGATGGTTTGCTGAATAGTGCTGAGAATTACAGGCGAATTCAAACGCACACCGTCATCAGAATGATATCCGAAAAATGTAATTCAGTAATCATTAGTTTCGTCAACATAGATATACGTGCAAGCACGAGAGAATCCTTCGGATGTCCTAACGATATCCAGTGATGAGAACTGGTATGTAAGTCGAATTAAATAAATGGGTTGACAATGTCGAGAAGTAGAATGGTTACTTATACCTACATAATTGTGTAATGTATATAAATTACTTTAAATTACTAGCGGAATTGATTTCTAGGTGTCGCTATAAAAGGTGATGAAGTTTTTTTGTAAAGTAATGGGGTCGAGCCTCATGCAAGCTATTATTATTTAAGCTAGTTACACACATAGATACACGATGTAATATGATGAAAACGGACAATTTTAACTACGTATTAGGAGGTCACATTTCAAGACCAAAATGTCGTAAACTTTTCTAACGATGATGACGTTAAGAGACAACTTTTTTGTCGATATTTCCTGAAACTAACATATGTTTAATTATTTTCCCTTCTTTTGGACTTAGAAATGCGTGGCTAAACTCTTTCGGATTCCTTATACAACACGGTGTAGAATAAAGGTTTACATTTTAAGGAAAGGAAACAATTTAAGACTACTTAGCTACACAAAATACGTAGGTAAGCCTAATTGCTATAAATTACCCACATATGGCGAAAACTCTCAAAATTTTCAAGCATATTTCATACTTATAAACAGGTACTAAATATTTTGCTGCGCAAAGGAAATAGTTGGCGAGGCGAGCATAACTACGGTAAGTTATGCGCCATCAGTCCCTAGTTTCAATGCCTATTCTTAGAGAAAACTGTTTAAGTGGTAAAGTGGGAGTTTTTTATTTCAAGCTTGTGATGAATTCGATAAATACTTTGAAGGAATAGATTTCATAAAGATATTTGGCGGGAAAATGTAAGCGACAGTGTTGAGTGGAGGAAAAGAGAGGCCTTTGCACAGCAGTGGGAAACTAAAGCAGACTAAAAAATCGGCCCGATTGATTGTAAAATATGTATGAAACAGCAATTTTATTGCGATTTCGGGGTTAGTCCCGTTGTAAAAATATAAACATTCACCGTGTAATTTATTACAAATAAATGCTACGAAATAAGTACCTTTCAAGATAATATTCATTCTACATTCATGTGAAACTAAAAAAACCGGCCAAGAGCGTGTCGGGCCACGCTCAGTGTAGGGTTCCGTAGTTTTTCGTATTTTTCTCAAAAACTACTAAACCCATCAAGTTCAAAACAATTTTCCTAGAAAGTCTTTATAAAGTTCTACTTTTGTGATTTTTTTCATATTTTTTAAACATATGGTTCAAAAGTTAGAGGGGGGGGGACGCACTTTTTTTTCCTTTAGGAGCGACTATTTCCGAAAATATTAATATCATCAAAAAACGATCTTAGTAAACCCTTATTCATTTTTCAATACCTATCCAACAATATATCACACGTTGGGGTTGGAATTTAAAAAAATATCAGCCCCTACTTTACATGTAGGGGGGGTACCCTAATAAAACATTTTTTTCCATTTTTTATTTTTGCACTTTGTTGGCGTGATTGATGTACATATTGGTACCAAATTTCAGCTTTCTAGTGCTAACGGTTACTGAGATTATCCGCGGACGGACGGACGGACGGACGGACGGACAGACAGACATGGCGAAACTATAAGGGTTCCTAGTTGACTACGGAACCCTAAAAAGTAAGTTGATTTAGATTTTTAGTTTTTTAATTGTCTAATTTATAATAGGTATGTATTGTAATTTTTTTTACATAAGTGTTGTTAGTATTTATCAATGGAAATCGTCATTAAATATTTATTTATTAGTCTGTGGCCAAGAACAAGCCCATTTATAATTTTTAAAATTCTATCTATCTAGTATGGATACCGCTTTCACCCCTTTACTCGTATTGCGTAACATGAATTTACGACAAAACAAATTAAGGGCATTTTGACAATACAAATGGTTTGTAACTGAACAAAATCGGAATGCTCAAATAATTATTGCCAAAACAATTAATCAGTCCACTAAGTACCAAATCATTAATATAGAACACGCTTCATCGACCGGAATTGTTTCTAACTTTATTGGCATTTGTAAAACTAATTAATTTTATTGGAACGCAAATAGTTAGCTATACCTATTTGTCTTAGATAAATAACATGGGTCTAAATATAGTCGAAGTATTTGACAAGGAAGAAAAACTATCTACTTATGTATAATTTAGTTTTAAACATGCTCAAAACCGATATCCAATCTATCTGTCTCTAAAATATCTGTTTGTAATAGGTATAATTCAGTTCAAAACATGTAAATGATAGTTACATTTTAAATTCAGTTGAAATTAGTTTTTCACACGTGGATCAAACAAAAGTGGAAAAAATTGCAAAACGTTTTAATCTTTTATATATTTAAAATAAAAGAAGAAACTGACTGACTGAAATATCATCGCACTGCCGAAACCGCTGGTCCTAGAGATCCCAAATTGGGCACGTGTGTTCCTTATAAAGTGTAAAGGAGCATTAAGAAAGGATTTTTCAAAATTCACGTCCTAAGGGGGTGAAATGGGGGTCCAAAATTTGTATAGGAAAACAAGATAACATACGCGTGCGAAGTCGCGGGAAAAAGTTAGTAAATTATAATAAACGTTATAATGTTTGTTAGATGAGTAGTTTAGATTATAAGTTCGCACTTTCAGTCGAGTGACATGGGAGTTTTTGTCTCGTCTTAGTGAAAATTATTAGGAAGTTTTGAATCTTATCTTGTTTCATTCAAAATTGTTATTGTTTTGGGAAGTTTTGACATTTCATGCTAGTAGTTTATATTTGCACTCTTCAGCTTCAAAAGAAATAACAATAAAAGGCATAATTTGATCAGTAGATACCTACACATTAACTTGCTGACGTGAGTAGATGCTTGCTCGGTCAGTAAACACCGCAAAATTATATAAATCCCACATAACCAATTGTCAATTTCAATTATCAACCACTCCAATCAATTCCGTCGCGAAAATATCAATTGTAATTTTTACCAACATGAAAATATCAATTTGTCATTTCATCACTTGATTGTTAAATCCGTCCGTCCAATATACGGCACAAAAGAATATCACTGGCAACACAGTTTCAATTTAACGGGTAGCGGTTTTTTCATAGAGCTTGAAAGTGGCATTTTCACGCTGGACTGGTATGAAAGTCTGTTAGTTAAGGGTGTTATAGATTGGATTCTATTGGCTGGGAAGTCAATTATTAGTATCGGTATGCGTATTTGCATTTGATATTAAAGTGTTGGTATTGCGTACATCCATACTTAATATTATAAATGGGAAAGTTAAAAATTATAAGTTGTCCGTCTTTCACGGCAAAATGGAGCGGCCAATTGATATGATTTTTGAAGTGAAGATAGTTGAAGGGATGAAGAGTGACATAGCCTACTTTTTGTCTCTTTCTAATTAACCCTCCATTTCCCTAAACTGGGGGGTGGAAATTTGCATGGAACATTCCGCAATTTTCGAATTTCACGCGAGCAGAGCCGCGGGCAAAAGCTAGTATGAAAATAAAAATAAAATCAAGTAGGTAGGACTAAGTGGGATATATTTGCCAGCACTGCATACGGCAGATATAACTATAAAACTCCCGTGAGACTCATACATATTTAGAAATATTTTAAGCGGGTTACTCACGTATTAAGTCGATATAGCGTTAGTCGATATATCGACTTAATACGTGAGTAACCCGCTTAAAATATTTCTAAATATGTGATGACTTATGTCTTGTGGTCTACAAATATATCTCCTGGGATTTACGAAACCGAACCCGATGTATCCATTAATCTCGTCGGCGATGGTGGTAAAGAACAATTAAAATATACATAACAAAAGGACCATAAACCGTAAAATATAGTAGGACTGGTAATGTAACATATTTGGGTCCTGGACCAAAATATGTGGTGATCAATTTGTACTTACCTGTGTATCTGTGTTCATCACATGTCATCACCAAATATAGTTTTTAACTCCCGACGCAAAAACGACGGGGTGTTATAAGTTTGACGTGTCTGTCTGTCTTTCTATGTGTATGTCTGTCTGTGGCATCGTAGCCCCCGAACGGATGAACCGATTTAGAATTATTTATTTTTTGTCTTAAAGCTGAGTTAGTCGGGAGTGTTATTAGCCATGTTTCATGAGAATCGGTCGACTATGTCGCGGTCGGGGGTTTTTTCAAAATTTTAATTTTGTTATATATTAAAATAACAAAATTAATGCATTTTCAGTATATATATAAAATATACACCTTCATATTAATTAAACAGATAAATGCTTCATCATTACACCTACGTAGGAAATTCGAAACAAAAAAATTATAATCTACTAAGAAAGTCTCTCATGAAACTCTATCTAAGTAAAGTGGTATTAAAAGTTTTAACGATTTCCCATGCCGTCAAAATCTAGAACAGTTACTGGCCTAAAGAGTATTAAAAATACTTAAACTCAGAAACCAAACACCAATTACGGAAAGTAAACTAAACGTGACCATTTTTCCCCAAGTTGAAAGCTTTCAACTAAGTTTATATTAAAAGTTATATTTCCTCCGACGTTGGTAAAAAAGTTTTTCTTTTACTTTATGAAATATTAATATTTATGTAATAATACGTAGCGTTGAGATTCTTCTGAAATTGTTTCTTCAATCCGGAGAAACGAGTTTTTTGTCTAAATATTTTTGTGCCAGTATTGTCAAGGGTTTATTATAGGTTAAGTTTATTAAATATCTTCACAGTGATGAAATGAAATTAAATGAAATATTTATTTTCCAAGGAGGCATATCACAATGCACATATGAACGTCAAGTACAGCTACGCTGGCTCTAACCCTGCGCCTCAGCCTCGAGAAGATTTCAGTCCCCCCTCAGTTGGAGGGGGGTATCCACTATGGGACCGGCAAGAAACTCGGCGGGCCACTTCTTTTCAAAACATTACATCTTATAATTAACATGCATTAAAAAACACGATACAATTTAAGAGGCCTTATTCCTAAAGACGAGCGTTTTTTGCAAAATAGAACCTTTTTCATTCAAAATTATAAAGAAACTTTAAATGATTATTAAAAAAATGATAATGTTCCTAAAAGTACATATCTTAAGCTAGAAAGTCAATTGGTACTACTTTAAAATATGTCTTTTTATACTTCCGAAAAATCAGTTTTTTCGGAAGACGTTTTCAAATTTCGTAGTGGAATAGCTCGTTTAGAATCGTGATTGTGCTGTTAAAAATGTTATTTGGGGTAATAAATGATCACAATCCTATTTGTTATATCCTGTACGAGGTAGCTAATACTTTGACATTTTAAGATTTACTTGAAATGGTGGATAAATAACCTTCCGTATCCTCCCCATTTTTTCGATAAAAAGAGGTTTACATTATGTATTTTTCCTGCGATTCCTGCATTTTTTGTAACTCTTAAATAATATTATCCTAAACTAGAACTTCTTATTGACCTATAAGAAAAAATCATACATATAAGACATACCTTTCTGTCGATAGATATGTTTTTAAAACACCTAAAATTCGAATAAAAGACACTGTGCTAACGCGAGCCCGCTCAGTCTGCGCCGAGCGCTCGAAGACAACGGACCTGCGTTTGATCGTCCGGCGCACCTGGCTTTCGTAAGCAGCGCGATAGTTCCGAGAAGTGCCGTAAACTGCGACTAAACAAATCTTGATCCTTTTTACACCTTATGCAATTTTAGCATTCGACATGCTTTTCATATGATTTTGGATTTTAAGTTATACGTGAAGTTTGTTGAGAGTTTGAATTATTATTATATTTTGGGACCAGGATGAGGTTCTGGTTCTCATGATGATGGAGTCAGGCAGAAGATGTTCAACAGAACTGCTATTCTACTTATCATAACTCCACCATGTTTGGGCTCATTAGATTTGGGCTGATGAGCACCATCGATCTAGATGAGGTCCAAGGTCTCATGATGGAGTCAGGAGGTGGTCAACAGAACTGCTATTCTCCTCATCATAACCCCATCATGTTTGGGCTCATTAGATTTGGGCTGACGAGCACCATCGAACTAGATGAGGTCCAAGGTCTCATGACGGGGTCAGGAGGTGGCCAACAGAACTGCTATTCTCCTCATCATAACCCCATCATGTTCGGGCTCATTAGATTTGTGCTGACGAGCACCATCGAACTAGATGAGGTCCAAGGTCTCATGATGGAGTCAGGAGGTGGTCAACAGACTGCTATTCTCCTCATCATAACCCCATCATGTTTGGGCTCATTAGATTTGGGCTGACGAGCACTATCGAACTAGATGAGGTTCAGGGTCTCATGATGGAGTCAGGAGGTGGTCAACAGAACTGCTGCTATTCTCCTCATCATAACCCCATCATGTTTGGGCTCATTAGATTTGGGCTGACGAGCACCATCGAACTAGATGAGGTCCAAGGTCTCATGACGGGGTCAGGAGGTGGCCAACAGAACTGCTATTCTCCTCATCATAACCCCATCATGTTCGGGCTCATTAGATTTGGGCTGACGAGCACCATCGAACTAGATGAGGTCCAAGGTCTCATGATGGAGTCAGGAGGTGGTCAACAGAACTGCTATTCTCCTCATCATAACCCCATCATGTTTGGGCTCATTAGATTTGGGCTGACGAGCACCATCGAACTAGATGAGGTCCAGGGTCTCATGATGGAGTCAGGAGGTGGCCAACAGAACTGCTATTCTCCTCATCATAACCCCATCATGTTCGGGCTCATTAGATTTGGGCTGACGAGCACCATCGAACTAGACGAGGTCCAAGTTCTCATGATGGAGTCAGGAGGTGGTCAACAGAACTGCTATTCTCCTCATCATAACCCCATCATGTTTGGGCTCATTAGATTTGGGCTGACGAGCACCATCGAACTAGATGAGGTCCAGGGTCTCATGATGGAGTCAGGAGGTGGCCAACAGAACTGCTATTCTCCTCATCATAACCCCATCATGTTCGGGCTCATTAGATTTGGGCTGACGAGCACCATCAAACTAGACGAGGTCCAAGTTCTCATGATGGAGTCAGGAGGTGGTCAACAGAACTGCTATTCTCCTCATCATAACCCCATCATGTTTGGGCTCATTATAAATATGTGGAAGGTCGTTAATAATAATAAATGTTTTATTAGGGTACCCCTACATGTAAAGAGGGGGCAGATATTTTTTTTTATCTACTACTTTTTTTTTATCTGTATTCATATACATTCAATTTTTTTTTTTTTTAATCGGTCCAGTAACAACGGAGATATCGAGGAACAAACATAAAATGAAAAAAAAAATAAACATAGAGACGAATTGAGAACCTCGCCTCAAATCTCTCAGATTTGAGGCGACGGTTAAAAAGTGACACATCATGAGCAGTTCCAATGCACCAAATGTCACTGTTCTGGACGTAAGTGCATGCTGTTCTTATAAAAATATGAAAGTCACTATAACTGTGATAATTTCCGAAAATATTAATATTATCAAAAAACGATCTTAGTAAACCCTTATTCATTTTTAAATACCTATCCAAAAATATATCACACGTTGGGGTTGGAATGAAAAAAAAAATCAGCTCCACTTTACATGTAGGGGGGGGGGGGTACCCTAATAAAACATTTTTTTCTATTTTTTATTTTTGCACTTTGTTGACGTGATTGATATACATATTGTTACTAAATTTCAGCTTTCTAGTGCTTACGGTTACTGAGATTATCCGCGGACGGACGGACGGACGGACGGACGGACGGACGGATGGACAGACAGACATGGCGAAACTATAAGAGTTCCTAGTTGACTACGGAACCCTAAAAAACAGAAATCACTATTAAACTATTCTCTAATTTCAAGTTCCTAACTAAAATTGTCCTAATAAAAAAAAAAACAAATTGATCCCGCTACAAACTTTCACCCCCTTTTTCCCTCTACTAGGGGTGTAAATTTTCATAATCGATTCTTATCTCTTCGAAATTTTGTTAATGCAATCTATATAAATTTCGACTTTCTAGCTTTCGTAGTTTCGGCTCAGCGGTGTTGGTTGTTGAATCAATCAATTAGGAAACCTGAATTTATATATGTACATGTAGACTAATACTATACTTTTACTACATTCATATACCTTATTTACTACTACCATACCATGAATATGAAATTAAATAAAGAGCCCATATAAAATTGAAAATTATGTTATTAGCAATTTAATTCAAAACTATCAAGATTATTCGTGTCTGCGTTGAAACGCGCGTTGAGTTGCCGGTGCTCGCGTACCGAGCGCCAACGCCATCTATCGATGGCCGTTTCGTGAAATTGATGAGCGCTCTAAGGAGTAAGGGGTCTTAAGAATCAAAAGTATTCATCAAAAAAAAAATATTAACAGACTAGGTACCTACTATATGGAAATTAATTTCAATAAATGATACAAAGTACAAAGCTACTATGATTAATAAGAGATGTTAGAGATGTATAGAGTCTCTACGTGTCAAAGTACATCTAAAAAAAGAAAAATTATACATGATGAAGAAAAAAGTTGAGAGGTATTTTGGGCCAAACTCTAACACCGTGTCTTGCGTGGGCGACGGTCGTGCGACCGTCGCGCGACCGTCGCCGTCGCGTCTCATATTTCCTTATCGATAAGGTTTGATTTCGTATGCGTCGCATCGCCGTCGCGCGACCATCGCGCGACCGTCGCCCACGCAAGCCACGGCGTAACATAAAATCACTGTACGAGTCATTGTACGAGTATGTACATAGATGAAACGAAATTAAAATTTGTTTTTAGTAAAAATATTTGTGAATAGAAAGTGTAAAAATATTTAAAATGGTGAGGTATATAATTTAAGCACGTCTTAAAATTAACCGCAGCCCTGGGCCAGTTTAAGTAATGTCTTTTTAACACTAATTATAGCAATTTAGACTCCTAACCCGCTAGATATCACCCATTATAGCCATCAACAGCTCTTCAACGACGTCTTCTAAATTCAAATCTGCATAGACTTTAACATTTGAATGTGGAATTGCGTCCCCTCAGGGGAAATTTTGAGCAAGTTCGGAACCACTAACAAGTGCTACGAAACTTGAATGATCGCAATAATTTTCCTGCATAGACATATTGGATAGATGGAGCTCATGGAGCATATATTATACGACCCAGCAGCGGCTGGTCCGTACAAGCCGATTCCCACCAGCTTTCCTAAAATTGATTACTAGTAAAGCACCTAATGTAAGCCCAATATAGCAGAAATTTTCACCAGCCGCCACTGATACGACCACACACTGCAAGGGTGTTTTCGGTAAAGAATGGTTCATACAACTCAAATAAACATTTTGAGTCTTTGATGTTTTCCGTGCGTAATATAGCAATTTCAGACAAAATTTCCGTTTTGATGCGGTAACATAAAAAAAAGACTAAAGGTGAAAAACTTAAGAAAGTCACCTGTTGTATGTGTGAGTGATGTGTTCGAATAGAGAACACATATTTAAAATAAGTAACACAAACAAAACGATTCGAACACGTCACTCACATGTGTGAGTGATGTTGTATGTACAACAGGTGACTTTCTTAAGTTTTTCACCTATACACTTACCGGCTGAAAATTCCATATATTATGATCTGAAAAATTCTTAATTTATTAGCGTAAACTACCTCAACTAATACTAATTCCGTCAATAAAATGACAACAACAAAAAGTGAAGTCTGTAGTAGGTGGTAGTCTGTATTCCTGTGACATCATTCTAATTGCTTACCGATACCGACCGCTTGATAATCGATTGAAAGATCCAATTTAATATAAGAGTTTTGAATGATTCACGGTTATTTTCATTAGACTTATATTGACCGGGATATAGACCGTGATTACCTTTTAGTTTCGCCATGTCTGTCTATCCGTCCGTCCGTCCGTCCGTCCGTCCGTCCGTCCGTCCGTCCGCGGATAATCTCAGTAACCGTTAGCACTAGAAAGCTGAAATTTAGTACCAATATGTATATCAATCACGCCGACAAAGTGCAAAAATAAAAAATGGAAAAAAATGTTTTATTAGGGTACCCCCCCTACATGTAAAGTGGGGGATGATATTTTTTTTCATTCCAACCCCAACGTGTGATATATTGTTGGATAGGTATTTAAAAATAAATAAGGGTTTACTAAGATCGTTTTTTGATAATATTAATATTTTCGGAAATAATCGCTCCTAAAGGAAAAAAAAGTGCGTCCCCCCCTCTAACTTTTGAACCATATTTTTAAAAAATATGAAAAAAATCACAAAAGTAGAACTTTATAAAGACTCTCTAGGAAAATTGTTTTGAACTTGATAGGTTCCGTAGTTTTTGAGAAAAATACGGAAAACTACGGAACCCTACACTGAGCGTGGCCCGACACGCTCTTGGCCGGTTTTGATTTTTGTCGAGCTCCTGATATTTCGACGCAGTTGCATGCATCGTCAGAATTGAACAAACGTAGTGACACTGTGAGTGTAGTGTGTTTGGACAGACCATCGAGTGTGAATGCGACCAGTGGTAACGCTGAAAGTGAACGCAGCCGACGCGCGCGAAGGAGGGTAGATCGCGCGCTGTCTATGCAATTTTAACATCCACCCGCCTTCGTCAGTTTTCCGTGATCATGATGCATGCAACTGCGTCGAAATATCGGGAGCTCGACAAAAATCAAAAAGGTAATCACGGTCTATATCCCGGTCAATATAAGTCAATTTAATATAATTCACTTACTACAATCAGTTCTTGTAACTTATAGGGGTCAACTAATGCTGGTCCAAAGAACTTCACAACACAGTTTGCCCACCAAATCGACCAAGCGGAAAAACTTTGGATACCCAGCTTACGCCAAATTAAGGTACTTTTTTACTTGTAGCTCCTTGGATTCCTTTGTGAACAGCTTACGTAATTTTGTGGTGAAGTTAAAGGAAAAGTCAGTAATAGTAGGAAGAATTGTATGCATTCACTTTGGTAACTAGCCATTTTATATTTACACATTCGACAATAAGTGCTTTTATTTCTATCATTAATAGGTACTCATACTCATACTCATTTATTTAAAATATTGTTACATATTACACGTCAAAATTTATTTACATCATTATTACATGGTTATATTAGTAGAATTAAAGATTCTATACAGGTAATATCTTTGGGTAGTTTATTAAAAATCTTGGGACCTTGTACCTGCATAGTCTTGGAGGACTACAAACAATACAAATCCACTTTATTGCACAGCCTCAGAAATGTACATAGGAACACACACATTACAATAAATTTTATTACAGAGATAAACAACAGGCAGGCAGGTATATTAGGTATTGTGATATTGTTGCTTATTGCATATTAATAGTTACGGTATTTACTCGTATTAATGGACCAGCCGGCCTACCATGCTTCCAATTTTATCACTTATCCACGTGGATAAGACATCTGTCACTCTCACACTGACATACTTGCTAAAGCGTGACAGACGTCTTATCCACGTGGATAAGTGATAAAATTAGAAGCATGATACGCCGGCAGGCGTAATTGCGTAGCAGTATTTTTTAAATTTAAAAGTGGAAAATGTCTGCCTTGGGTGAGACTTGAACTCACGGCCTCTGGATCTGGAGTTCAAGTCTAACCCAAGGCAGACATTTTCCACTTTTAAATTTATTCTAAGCCTAGTGGCATCGATTGCAGACGTTTCTGCTAATCAGAAGTTAAAAATTAAGTATTTTTTAAGTTTTTCTTATATTTATATCAAAAAGAAATAACTTTAAGAATATTCTATAAAATATTGATACCAATTCGAAATCTTCTCGTCTCATTGGACAAAGGGGCTGATAGAAACAGACATGTCCGAATGTCCCGGCAAATTTAATGTCACTAGTCATAGAGTGACATTGCTTTCTTTGAATACTTTTTTCTCTTAGGAAGAATGTAATTTAGAAGACATTTGTTTTCTTGCTCCGTCACAGGTCTATATGTTACAATAACGGTAATGTAACCTAACCACAAAATTAAAATTTTGAAAAAAACCCCGACCTAGTAGACCGATTTTCATGACACATGGCTTAGAAAATTCCCGACTAATTCAGCTATCATTAAAAAAAAATAAATCTAAATCGGATTATCCGTTCGGAAGCTACGTTGCCAAAAACAGACACACACACAAAAACAGACAATCAGACAGACTGACAAACAGAGAAACAGACACGTGAAGCTTATAACACTCGTTTTTGCGTCGGGGGTTAAAAATCAACGCAAGAATTAGGCCCAACTCAATTCGTTTTCCCTTTGCTGATTGACACAAATGAACGATCGAATAGAATACCTAAACATATGTATGTAGTCACTTTGATTCCCGTTTCACAACAACTCATAGTGTTGTATTCCTGACAGCAACTCATAGTGTTGTATTCAAAAAACGTCTCCTCAGATATTTTGGTGAGACGTAAGAGGTGGCGTGGCGGCGGCGGGGCGCGCCGCGCCGCTTGCCGAGCTCAACGAGGGTGCACTCAGGTGTGGCGCGGACGCCCTTTGCGCGCCCCGAGACACGCGACGCATAAGTGGGAACGCTGGCGACGGAAGGACCTACGGAACTAATTTGTTCCGTCTATTGTCCTTTGAGTCGTCGGCAACCCAAACCCTCCTTGGATAGTAACTTGTATAGGGATATAAAAAATGAGGGGAAAGAGGGGAAACATTGACATCTCGGCATGTTTCTACTTCAATTTTTTCTTATAAACCTATAAGCTATACTAGTATTATACATGCCAAGTTTCATGTTTTCTGCCACACCGGACTTTAGCTCCGGTTAGGGAAACAGACTACAGAACTTTTCGTTCTATTTCGGTTATGTACTAGCTCAACTAGACAAACTGGGTACATAGATAAACCGTTATTATACTATGTTTGCCATCGCCCGCATTGGGCCGTGACTGATAAGTAATACTAATTATCGCGTTTGGTCCACGTGGAAATGTACACTGATTTATGATTTAAATTGGAATTTCACGGAATCGCTGAGCTTAATATTTTGTTAATTTGTTAAAATCATGAACGAAATACAGCTTCGTATTACGCGACAGGAAAAATGAAGGTACGCGAAGTGTATTGAGTGGAATAAAATTCACGAACACATATTGTGTAAATGATTATTTTTTTATCAGTATAAATGGTGTTTTTTTACGCACTAGTGCGAGAAGTGGTTAATTTCTTGTTAGGTCGAAACTTCGGAGGGCCATCTGCCCCTCTAGCACAACCTGCCTTGTCGCGCGCGAGTCCATACTTGAAGTCGCGCTTGATGTATGGACTCGCGCGCGACAAGGCAAGTTGTGCTAAAGGGTCTGGGAATAGCAGGAATAGCATTTCTGCGACGCGATACGAAAACGAATCGCCGCGAAATGTAGTCTGGCTCTGTCGCGCCAATACGCAAGAGCGATAGAGATAGATATTAACGAGCGTTTCGTTTCGTGAGCGTAGCGTTTGTGCCATTCGGCTACGTGCCCTGTACTGAAAAACGTCGTACGATATACGTGCGAAAATGAAAGTCGGAACTCGTGTCAATTTAAAACACTCCCTTCGGTTGTGTTTTAATTTATCGCCACGCGTTTCCAACTTTAATGTACGTAATGTACTATTTTACCCAGACCTTCAACTAGAAAAACATAACCAACTCATAAGACATGTTTTAGGACCTTAAACTACGTCCGGACTAGATTACAAACATCAAGTTTACTCCATCAAGTAAAGTTTTTCTAAAAAGTGTGAAAAAGTCTGCGGGCGTAGGACACTAGTTCGATAAACTTTATCGTAACGGTGGGTCACTATTGCACTTACAAATAGTGCGAAAAGGACGGCCTGGCGTTTTATCGTTTATCACGCGACCATGCTTGCCTGCCTGGAGCCCGTTTCTCGAAAGGTACAAACCTTGTATTACAAGTGCGCGAACTGTCAAAACGTATGGGTTGTCATGGAAACACACTTGTAATACAAGGCTTGTACCTTTCGAGAAACGGGCCACTGTGGATTATCTGGATATACACATACTTTATAAGATGTAAGTTCTGGCACAATAATAAGCACATACTATAACTATAATATGAATACCCTTATACCCCGAATTTACGTCTATTACTACAAAGCACAGAGCGTCTCGAGAATGTTATAGAGCGACTCTCTTACGTCACAGGAATCGCTATTATTGGGCTATTAGCGTCACATTCCGAAATATATATTTCTTTTATTAGATATTTCGGAAATAATGGCGTTTTTGTATGAACAGAGATGTTCTTCTTGACTTATGATTTACAATCTTAGGCTAAATTAGCATACTATTTAAAACATCGCTTGCCAATGATTTGACGACATTACGACACAAGTGCGTCAAAAAGGAAATTCGAAACGAGTGGCAGTAAATTAAAATAAAACACGACCGAATTTCCTTTTCGCACGTGTATAGTTCGACGTTTTTCAGTACAGATGGACCTCCGAAGTTTCGATCTGACATATAATGAACCACATCTCGCACTAATGCGTAAAAAACACCAAAGGTACTGTAATAGTACGATACAAGTGCGTAAAAAAGGAAGTTCGAAACGAGTGGCGATAGATTAAAACACGACCGAAAAGAGTGTTTTAAATCGACACGAGTTCCGAATTTCCTTATCGCACGTGTATCGTACGACGTTTTTCAGTACAGATGAGCCTCCGAAGTTTTGACCTGGCATATAATGAACCACTTCTCGCACTAGTGCGTAAAAAAAACACCATCTGTACTGAAAAAAATATTATGCAAGGGGGCAAAGTTGTTGTTTAACCGCACGTCCATATTGATAACGAAAGATTCCAATATTTCACCGCGAGCATAGCGAGAAATTATTTATGAAATTTTTTTTATTTGTTGTTTTTTTATTTTTTTACAGAATCGGCCAGTCCGGTTCCACTTATAACTTTAATCAGAGAGGTTGTAAAATCGGCGAACTGTTGCGTGACGATAAAGGGTTTATTGGACGGTTAAGAGAAGAGTAAACCTGCAAACGAGGTCTATTGTTAGTGTTCATTTTGTCCAGGTGATTCCAGTGGAAGATCGAGGGTGATGGTTGGTTATGTTCTCGGTCAAACTGTAAAAGTAAACCTGATTCTGGAATAATTTTAATTCATACATATCCTAAACTATCTATCAGTAATTACTTTTTGTCTTGAAAATCTTAATTTTTCTTATATAATTATCATATATGTTTCTTATTTAATTATATATCATATAGAAGAATATCGAATTAAATGTCCATTGGACTGAAAATTTTTTGAAGAATTCATATGTAGGTAATATTTTGCAACGTTAATATTCAAACTACCATTTATTTTGTAGTCCTTATTTATACTCGTAAACCGCATACTCGAAGCGATGTCCTACTATTCTGCCCATAACGAGACATTCTCGATAACGTGTCGAGACAAGGCATTGTCACCCTCGTTCTATAATAGTCCCCCACGTAACGCATGGTCACCCTTTGTTATAAAACTAAGACAAGGGCGTTCCGTTTTATATTTTATATTTATCTTAGACAGAGATCAAGAGACTGATTCAGTTTTACGAAAGCGACTGCCATCTGACCTTCCAACCCAAAGGGTAATTAATTAGACCTTATTGGAATTAGTCCGGTTTCCTCACGATGTTTTCCTTCACCGAAAAGCGACTGGGAAATATCAAATGACATTTCGGACATACATTTTGAAAAACTCATTGGTGCGAGCCGGGGTTCGAACCTGCGACCTCCGGAACGAAAGTCGCACGTACTTACCGCTAGGCTACCAGCGCTGAGTTTTGAAGTTCTATAACATTTTAAATACTAGTGTAAGTTGAACTGCCAAGCAAATATTCTCCGGCAAAAAAGCCGCCTGTGGGTTCCTACAATATTTCCTTTATTTCGAGTTAACTTATAATCTATAATTATAACTAAAGATCAAATGTCAGGTTCAAAATTGCGATAGGCAAAAGTGGTGGACAAATAATTTTAGGGTACGATCAAGATTTCATCTTGTTATAGCTCATGCGATGTCAATTTTCCAACGACAATTTTACTTTTTTTCTTACGAGTCTTTTTTGTCCTTTATTATTTCAGTGGTAAATATTATGCTATTATTTTTTCAAACACTAAGTTGCACGTGACTAAGTAAACTTAATCTTTAGGTTATAAGCTTGGATATCATACGTTTTAGTAATTATCGTCGTTTCTTCTGTACGAGATTAAGTACTTGAAAATCGTAACAAAAGTATAGGATTATCCTACTTAAATCGTCCAACGTTGCTCATACTATTCGAGACCTTCAGAAATCTGATTGGGACTTAAAACTTTGGCTGGCGAAAAGTGACTTATGTTGATCTTATTTCATCAAATAGGTTTTTTGGGACCAAAATAAAATGATTCTGAAAAAAGTAGTACGTTTATGAGTAACCGAAGCCTCCACGATTAAGGACTGAAATCGAACCAGTTTTCTTTATATTTGTGGCAGATGCCTAGACCACTCCTTTCTGCGGCGTTTCGATTTCGTTTCTCGTCACAGAAATGCCATTCGGCTACGGGGCCATTTTTTCTATATTTGTGGCAGATGCCTAGACCACTCTGTCACCGGCCTGGTAGAAATACTTTGACATTTGTGACCACGAACTAAACATAAACATAACATAAACATAATTTTTATTAAAAACAAAACTGTACGGGTACTATCTATATTTTGAAAAGTTATTTAGGATATGTAGACAGAGGCTAAGGAGTGGAACTCCATTCCAGTCGGTCTGATTCCAGCCCACTATAATTTGGACCTATTTCAGTTAAGAGTAAACAGACATTTTTTAATTTTTTTATTAAGCAGAAACGTCTGCTAACGTTAAATACTTGCAAAAATGGTGCGGGTGTTGCCTTTAATATAAATTTTTTTTTACTTTTTGATAAATACTAGCTTTTGCCCGCGGCTTCGCTCGCGTTCAATTCGAAAATTGCGGAATGCTCCATACAAACGTACACCCCCATTTTTAGGGAAGTGGGGGATTGGAAAGAGACAAAATGTAGCCTATGTCACTCTCCATCCTTTCAACTATCTCCACAAAAAATCACGTCAATTCGTTTCTCCGTTTTGCCGTGAAAGACGGACAAACCAACAGACACACTTTCCCATTTATAATATTAGTATGGATGCTTCATCCTAGACTGCATCGGTACTTTCTATCGGTGAGATTGTGGTCAAACGATTTACCTACCTGTTTCCTATAAAAAAGTCGGATACTTTTGGTCCGTTGTTTGATCGGCTACTTTAATTTTGATGCTGGCTACCTACGTAGGTACGGTTAAACAACAACTTTGCCCCATTGTAAAACAAATACTATAACTATTGAGGCCTACTCGTAATACTCTCACCAATTGTTTTTACTTAATAAACGTGTCGTGTCAACTGCCAGTACTTAAACCATTTCTTTTTTTTCTAGCCAGTAACAATGTGCAAATGGACATAGTCAAACTTAAACGTCTTAACTCCTTCTTTAAAGCAACTTATTAAAGACTATCAGACAAAGAAACTAAGGTAGTAATTTGCTTGTAGCGCCTGTTTCGTATGCTGTTATAGTTTTGTTGTTGGGTTAATGAGCGATCCACTTGCGAGGCCGGGTGAACTAGCGAAACGAAACTGGACGTACGTAAACTATAACTTACAGCATAATATATAAAACTAAGCAGTTGATGCATTATACGTTGCGATAGGATAATGAGATTCCCATTAAAGATTCTAACTAGAACGACCGAATTACCAATATTTTCGAGAAAACGCCATGGCCAATTGAAAGTATAAGTCAAATAACTTGGCTTTTATATTATAAGTCTCTTATTTATTTTTATTGACACCCATATCATGAGTTCTCCATAACATGCTTAGGAGCGATAAGCCAATGCTCTATATTAAGAAATCTGTATCTGCTAGTGCATCGTAATTTTTTCCGATATCGGTAACCGATTCTTTAATCTACTCTAAAGTTTTAACCAATGTGTAAAAGCAATGTGTAATAAATAAATAAATTTTATCTACTCATTATGCACCAGCCACATAAATAACTATTTCAGTACAGATGGTGTTTTTTATGCACTAGTGCGAGAAGTGGTTCATTATATGCCAGGTCGAGACTTCGGAGGGTCATCTGTACTGAAAAACGTCGTACGATACACGTGCAAAAAGGAAATTCGTAACTAGTATTTAAAACACTCCTTTCGGTCGTGTTATAATTTATCGCCACTCGTTTCGAACTTCCTTTTTTTCGCACTTGTATCGTAATGTACTATTATACTATAATGTTACATCTGACCTCAGCGACAAATGTCTGTTACGAAGTCCAGACGCCAACGTTGACGTGAAATGAAATGAAACGAAATGAAATATCCATAGTGTAAGCGACCACTGGCGTTTTTAGGACACAACAGCTTAGAAATCTAACTTTAGTCTATAAGTAAAGCAAATTTCTACTTGTGGGATGCTTAAACTGTATAAGTGCTGGGAGTAAAAAACGCAGCTGTATCTTGCAGCGCAAGGCACAAAGTCATCATGTGACGTTATCTGGGTAAAGGGAACTAATTGTCGATGGCGCGTAAGGCGTTATGAGCGATGTTCGTATACAAATACGACGCCGCGGGACGTAAGCGCCATCAACAATAAGGTCCCTTTACCCGGATAACGTCACATATGCGCAACTTGGTCCAAGGGCTCAGCTGATAGTAAACTCAGTGATTGTGTAGGTGAGCAATTCCCGAAAAGTTTGTACATTTGGATCACGTCTCCGATTTTGATAAAAATTGGTAGGCTAATAGAGTCCATGATGCTGAGCAAGATACACTAGGTTTCCCAAAATGTCCTAGGCAGTACCTTCAGTCTAGCAAAACCTTCCTTTTTTGTTACCAGATTTCTATACATTTTCGGTAACAAAAAAGGAAAGTTTCATACAAACGGCCTAGGACATTTTGGGAAACCTAGTGGATCTTGCTCAGCATCATGGACTCTATCAGCCTACCAATTTTTATCAAAATCGGAGAAGTGATCCAAATGTACAAACTATTCGGGACTTCGGGAATTGCTGAGGTATGCAATCTCAGTATATTTTTACTTTGTCTCATAGATGCTTCTGGTTATCAGAGAGCTTTGTAAGTTTTATTGTTAGTGTTTTTTTAAATATGATTTACGATGTTAATAAAAAATTAAATAACTTTTTCAATAAAATAAACGACTGTCGTCTTGTCGAAAGTCCTACATATCGCATTTTCATGGAAAATATATGCTTTTTTCGTAGTTATATGGGAAAAGCGTTCCCACGTGCACACTGCATACTTTACAGCATGGAAAAAGGGGTTTATCGTGATAATAAGTTTTTCCTATCCTTGACTGGGAAAGTGCGGTCACCATGGAATAACCTTGTCGCGTAGTTGTGCCCTAAAGCAGGAGTAGTTGCCCCATAGGGACATCTTACACCGGTTGACCCTATTTATAAAAATATGTTATGTGTGAATTTTAAACTATTAAAGAAGTATTTTTTTTTGTAGGCTAGGACTAAAGTATATTTACTAGATCTACAGACTTTATCATAACAACACACTTACTTTGACTACAGACTTCACTTACTTTGACTTTGAAACAGTTTTACTCTTCGTGCCCGAATTTAATTTGTGTTAATTTGAAAATCTTGTTAGACATTTTTCTCGGCACATGATAAATCTAGTATAAACGGTTCTAGCTATTTTGTTTATTTTAATTCAATTATCGCCCTTTCTAATTAAGAAACACGACAATCTTTTAAACACTGTAGATAATTTAAGCCAGATTTACTAATAATAACTAATAAGTTTGACAGTTTGTAAAATATGATATTTATTCAAAATATTAAAAACACCGACTTATATTAGGTGCCCGCGTGTTGACGGGTAAATACTTTTGAACTACCTCCTTTCTTCTCGGCCCGGGGGTGTTGTAGAAGTCGACTATAGGATACGGGTTAAATTGCGCCTTAATTTTCGTTTACTTGCAAGCCCTTATTTGCCAAGAGTGGCACTGAAACTAGAATAGTTTTATGTGCTCTGCCTACCCCTTTGTAGGAAACTGGCTTGATTTTATGTATGTTATATTAGGTATACCTACATATTTAGTTAGGTCTCCTGTTCTGACGAAAATCTGTTAAAAATTCGAACTGCAAAAGACGACATCCGGACACGTGAAAGCATGTGCCCCGGCCGAAACGGAGACCTTGATATCTCTATACCCAAACCCAGGTAAACTTTCAAACAATGCCAAAAATAGCATACCGAGAAACTCCAAAGAAAACATCGACTCAAATTAGGCAACAATCGATCAAACGGCAAAAACTGCAGCTCGTGAGCAGGTGCGCGCCAATCAATCAGTCACTGATGGATTAGATGGAGTACCTCATACCCTAAACGTCAAACTGCGTAGACAAGATGCCAATTGGTAACGCTTCGTGGTGACGCAACTGGATCTGTCGCACTAATAGTGTCTACAATAAGTTTTTGACGTTTTTTAACACGTTAATCGAAAGATAGATGAAGCGTAACTACTAATAGATAGGTATTGTTGTTGTCAGATACAGAGCCTTGGCAACGAATACCATTTTGTGCCTTTTGGAGTTGATAGGTCCATGGGGTCCCAGTGCTAACAAGCTTTTCGTAGAAATCGCGAAGCGTCTGGTTGAGGTAACTGGTGACCGAAGAGCGGGCGACTTCCTTGCACATCGTATCAGCATTGCGATATTAGATATTAAGCTAGCTTTTTTTAGTCTTAGTTTCTTTTGTAATTATGCAAATAAATGTAACTTACGTGTTATAATATTTTAGTTAGTCTTTCCCTGAGATCATTGGGAGAATGCCATCCGCTAAACGTCTGAGGTATTTTTTTTTTACTTAAGGTGGTGGCAGAAACAGAAAATATTTAAGTCTTCAAAAGTTTTATTTTACCTACTTTGCCTTCTTTTCTTGATAACTCTGACTAGATTTTACCTAACAGGATTGAATCAGAATGATCATTGAATTTAGTGGCGAAGTAAAAACTGTTTAATAAAGATCAGGCTAATCCGAGGGATCGGCTCTCATTTACCTAAGAGGTTAGCTTTTCTATCGTTTTGAGCAAATGTGAATATGAACTCAGGAAGATATAACAATATAGGGAACTACTACAAAGACAAGCGATTTATGAAAATATTTCGATTCTTATCTTGAAGTCTAAGTTGCCTGAAAGGACTCTTGCCGACATTTGCACTGACGGGTGAGACCTCAATAATGTTTATGCTTTACGGCCCAGCCACGACATTGGTCTAAGCGCGACAGCGGTGAGCGGCAGCCATACGTGCGAATGAAAAGTCCCATCGCTGTGTCTCGCTCCAATGTATGGCTGCCGCTCACCGCTGTCGCGCTTAGACCAATGTCGTGGCTGAGTCATTAGTGTTAGGCCTGAGTGCACGCTCATATTAGGCGTGCAGCGGGGCGGGGCGTGCAGCGTGCATATCAAACAATTGAAGTTCATACAAGTGTCCTGAGTCGACGCTGCTTAGATTGCACGCATGTTCTCCCGCTCCGCCGAATGCTCCGCACCAAGCGTCCAATCAGGGGGGCTACCATGAAGTGCTAAAGCCGTTCAGTTTAGGTTGAGAGAAAGGGACGAAGCTCCATAGCTCCGTCCCTCTCTCTCAACCTAAACTGAACGACTTTAATTAGCACTTCACGATAGCCCCCCAGGCCTTACACAGTCCGTTTTCACATTATCCGATCCGATATCGGATGTCGGAAGGATTTCAATGAAAACAATTCAAGATGGCGCCTGTAATGTATGGGATATCAGTCCTACATCCGATATAGGATCGGATAATATAAAAACGCACTTATATTTTAGTATTTAAAAATATTTTATGCGGGTTACTCACGTATTAAGTCGATATAGCGTTCGACATATTTCGGTCCAATTTCGGGACCTTTCTCAAAAGTAGCGACCCCGCCTTTACGTGTCGAGAGCGCGACGCATACTGCGGGCGCTTGCTCGGTGCGCGCGGCTGCTGAGTAACCCGTGAGTAACCCGCTTAAAATATTTTTAAAAATGTATGAGTCTCACGGGAGTTTTATAGTTATATGTTAGTGTTAAAAGTGTAAGGTACAGCGGGTCAAATTTCGACTGGGGAGCAATTGTAACTAATCCATTTTCTCCATTATTACACTATATGTGTTATGTTATGTGTATGTGTCTACATGTATCCACTGAACACGCGTACCATATATAACCGGTGGACACTCTAATTAATAATGCAAAAATTGTAAAATATGGAAAAAATGCACCAGTTACATTTGCCTCCCAGTCGAGATTTGCCCCGCTGTACCTTACTAGTAGATATTATAAGCAACATTGAAAGCTTCCTGAATATTTTTCTTTTCTTTCTTCTACAAATAGTGATTTTTGTAGTGCAAAATCGCTGTTGCGTACTGATCAGTCTATTAACTGAATGTGATAAAAGATTCGACTGCAAATTCAAAAGTAAAATGTAGTTTAAACATTTGGTCAAACCACTTCTACTCGTGTTCGCGTGTTTTCCATTCACTCACTGGCCATAAAACTACATTGTAACAACATTTCCCGCCAAATTCCTTAGGATAACACGGTCTTGTTTACTCTATGCACTAGTCTATTAGAGCTCGCCACGGTTTAGGATATCCAGTGTAACGTGTGGTCTCTGATTGTGTATAATTCATATACATATTGCAGGTCTCATTTGACTGGAAATAGGACTTAAATTGAGCAGACTTTAGCAAAGCGAACACACGCCTCACACGGACCAATCTAAAATATACATAGTTGTAGAGATGTTGTAGTATATGTCATGGGTTATTTTCTATATTGGCTATATGGAATTAAAGCCTTCGCCGTATGTGAGCGTTTTGAGAGCGTAGCGTGAGCGGGGCGCGGCGCTGGCGGGCACGCTCTCATCACGCTTTTAAAACGCTCATGTGACTGTGGCGGATGATTGAGTTGAGGTGCGATGTCGGTGTATGGAGAAGTGGCACTGCTTCTTCTGTTTGCCTCGTGTTATGGAATATCGTACATAAATACATACTGTTTCACGAATGTGTAGCAAATGCACTCTGTGCTATAGTTTTACGAGAAAGCACTTTGTTAGGCTTCGGCGAATTGGCGAAAATATCGAGTTTGAATGCAATTCGATAAATGTATCCAAACATTACTGTATCAATTTAATCCATAAATTATTACAGTTGAACTGATAGAAAATTAGACATCGAGATTCGATTCCTGGGATAATAAACGCAACCAAAATTATAGTTATTTGGAATATGTTGGTGTGGTGAAAAAGTTTTTCTTTTACTTGTTGTTGGTGTATTGTATTTACCCCTAATTCCTTAAAAAACGGCACACAACGGGATTATGAAATAATTAAAACAATACAATCAGTCACATAATAATAAAATAATCCCAATCCATTATATTATACATTCCCAATAAAATTATCGTTAGCGCGATGTAGAATTTGCCCCTCTTGATACAGCGACATCTGTCGTGACATTTATTAAACTGATTCTACGGAATTTCGGAAAAGATTTATACGGTTGGTTAATAATTCAATCCCCAATGTTTCACTATAAGTTTGCAATGAATTTATTTTACATTTTTTAATGTCATCTTCTAGGTATACATCTCACAAGTACCTACAATTATGTTGTAAAAAAGCTTATTTTGAAATACTTATTTCAAACTGCATCGTACAGATTAGTTCACTTAATGCACTTGCACAGCACACTCGAGGCTTGCAACTCGACATGCATCCGCTTTTACCGGCCATTGTGTATAGCTCTTGACAATCTAATCCTAATGCATAATATTAAAAGTACCTATTTGCTGTTTTTTGAATCCTTTGTAGATAAGTACTATGCTGACAAGTTACTTTTCAGTACTTATTTTCTGAAAGAGCGTAATTGTTGTTGTAAGAAGTATGCAAAAAGCGTATTGGAAATGTACGTTTAGTGAACTAGTGTTTTTTTAACATTCCCTTTTAGTATTTATCATCCAAATCCCGTCCTTAATTTGGAAATTGACTTTGTCGGTACCTACGAATAAATATTTGCAGAACCATAAAAATAATATTTTCAAGTTTTTTATGAGTCATTAAGAACTTATCTAGTTAGTTACACAATTTTAGTTTTGGACTAAGTACTTAAATATACTTTAACTCCCTTATTCATAAACGTCCTCTAAAGTTATCAAGGCGATAAAGTTCGTTTGTCCCTTTCCGACGTATTGGTGTGATAGAAATGGACAAACGAATTGTATCGACTTGATAACTTTACAGGACGTTTATGAATAAGGGCCATAAGGGGGTTATAATTAATCGCATCGCTTCATGGTCAGTATTCCAAAAATACGCACTAAGCGTTTCGCTTCAACATTTCTTTTGCGAACCGCCAAGGAGTGGAATGCCCTGCCTAAGTCTGTGTTTCCGCACGAGTACAATCCAGGCCCCGTAGCCGAATGGCATTTCTCCGACGCCAAACGAAAGCGATACGCCGCTGGCTCTGTCGCGCCAATACGCAAGCGCGATAGAGATAGATATCTACTAGCGCTTCGTTTCGTGAGCGTTTCGTGAGCGATTGTGCCATTCGGCTAGCCACCCAGGTCTCTTTAAAGCAAGAGTAAATAGGTATCTCATAGGTAAGCGTGCTCCACCGTAGACCGCATCATCACTTACCATCAGGTGTGATCGTGGTCAAACGTCTACCTATCCATACAAAAAAAAATAATAATTTTACTTGACACTTTAAATTTACTCTTAATGTGTAAAATAGCCGACATTTTCTATAGCCACCAGTTTGGCTTCAAAATGCCGATCATGTCATAAAACACTTCGTTAATCATCTAATGTTATCAGTTATTACAGAACTTTCATACCACAAGCACTTTATACGGTCTTAAACAAGAATACTTCTCGGCAGTTTTCTTTTTAAAACTATCGTATAAGTTTTAATGGCTGATATAACGATAGTAGGTAATAATCATAAATTACTAGAATAGATAATAATATACTCTTAAAGAATATACGGATCTAAGAGAAGTGGGAAAGGAACAAATCGCTTTCTTTAGAGCCGATTAATACAAAAATAAGCTTTTTTTTTGCAAAAAAAAAAATAATTTTTGGCACAATTTTTTATCGCCGACTTTACCTTTCTTTCAACAGTCATCTATTGCTCTCTGAGACGTTTCTAAAAAACCCTTACTCGATGGGGATACGATGTTTCATAACAGAGTTCCTATGACCACCTTTCTGCTCCATCATCAGATCAGCTCCACGATACCATAATATTGCATTGTCACGTGATTTACATATGTGTTCAAAATTTCAGCGCAATCTGAAACCAGAAAGTGGGTCAAATTTAGCCTCTACGTTTTGACCCAAACTAACGTACTAACAAGGCAAGTTGAATAAAAGCTTGTAATGAATTTTGTATGGTTACATACTTGAGCGTTTATTTTTATGTCCATCTGTTTATTTTGATATCTTTAGTGAATTTTAGGTCAGTTATACTCAGAATCACTACCTAGCTCTTTCTCTCTCAATAGGAAAAAGTGTCTAATTCATTTTCTTCTAAAGTGTCATTGATACATTTTTATTACTTTCGTCTTTTGTTAACCCCATAGGTCCTACTAACTACAGGAATAGGCTACAATAGTAAACAAATGGTACCTATTAGGATTGAAAAAAGTAAACATAATTTATCAAAACTATCACATTAACTTTTTTTTTGTTAAAGTTCACTCTCAGCTAAAGTAAAATAAGCAACTGGATTTTGACACAAAAAATGTATTATGAAAAAGTCCAATGTAATTAAAAATAAGCACAGACTTAATTCAATCTAAAAATAGAATTTTTCCATTGAAATCATCAAATATTATATTTAGGCCGGAAACAAATTAATTTTTGGTTTTTTTACATCATTCGAGGCATTACAATTTATTTAATTAAAAGAGAAAATAATTGCTAATATGGAATTTATATGACATTGAATTGAGTGACGTCACGGTCAACTCAGTAACTTTATACATATATTTCTACCTGGCTTATTAAATAGAAATTGGATTTAAAAATAACTGATGTCCATGTTTATCTCATAATTCTGATGCTTTATTTCGTGCATGGTATAAAATATTTTATTTTAACTACAGTCAAGTTCCCTATTATTATAATTAAGGAAGACTATAACTTTCATTATTTTTTCTGTCTTCGAGTATTTAGGCACCTACCTACTGTACTTAATAATATTGTGCGTTCCACGGGAAATCGCTTTCGAGGTTTTTTTATTATTTAAATAGTCTCCTACAACGTAAGTACTTGATTAAGTTTCAGGAGTATTTTTGAACTCTTCGTGACAGATAAACCTCTTAAACCTATAATCTTAAGACAACTTGCATTCAAACACAACCAGAGCTTCTTTCCGTGTATTACTCCAATATTGCATTTATATTAAAACCTAATTTACACAAGCATGACATACACTACATTAAAGGCATCTATCAAAAATGTACACATTGTATACATAACATATACCTACTAGCGGCCCGCCCCGGCTGCGCACGGGGCTATCATAAAAATGGTTATAGTAATTTATCCTTAAAAGATAGACATATGCTATTACTGACTTTTTCGTATGTCTATGAAAGATACACAATTTCGCGATACATTGTTTTGATACAGCTCAAACAGTTTGGGCAGCGTTTTCGATTAAAGCTCTCAGCCAGCAGAATTTTGTCCGACTTGATTAGCAAAAATTGACATATTTCAACCAATTCAAACAAGATCTCAACAAATTATATACCAAAACCTTTCCGCAGAATCATTTTATTTATTGGTGAAAACCGCATGAAAATCCGTTCTGTAGTTTTTGTTTTAGATACAGTTAAAAATAACAAGCCTACCAAAGCTAAATGAAAACAGTTCAAGATACTTGCTTTCTTGTAGAAAAGCTTTAAAATTTTCTTAATTAAGCAATGAAAAATAATTATAAATAATTATACCTTGTACGCCAGATCTGAATGAGCGAGAAAGAACACGAAGTAAATAAAAATATTATTAAACTAGCTTTTGCCCGCGGTTTCGCTCGCGTTACAAAGAGGCAAAAAGTAGCCTAATGTCACTCTCCATCCCTTCAACTATCTCCACTTAAAAAATCACGTCAATTCGTCGCTCCGTTTTGCTGTGAAAGACGGACAAACAAACAGACTCTCACACTTTCCCATTTACCTCTATAATATTAGTATGGATTATTCATTCACGCTAAGCTACATGAACTGAGCACGTGAAACTGTTCAAGTTTCAGTGCCTCACTTCACTCACTCCACGGTCATTTGCGCCACTGAGAATGGAGGGTTAACCCGAGGCTGGTTATGATTGTTTGCCACTGACTTAGTATAAAAAAAAAGGTTTACGGACGGTTGTTTGACGTGAGAATTCGCTTGCGGAACGGGACAATGACGTCAACTTTTCCGTGCATGCAGCCCTGTAGTCTTTAGTTATTAGACGTTGTCACGTCAAAAAAGACTCGCCTACTCCACAATTTAACCCATATCCCACAGAAGACTTCAACGACACCCACGGGAAGACAGGTGGTGAAATTATTAACCCGTATCCACACGGTCAATCAGTTTAGTTTTTCTGAAAGAAAAACCCGGAATAAACTAAGGACGTATAAGGCAGTTAAACAAAGGTTTATAATGCAGTCTTGAGCATAGGATAGTATTAAACACTCAATGTTTCTCACTTCAGGTGTGCTTTGTACCCGTTTGAATTGAATCCAATTTCCTTTATACCTGTGAAACGCACGCCCACGTGAATGAAATGTGATATTTACCTACCAGCCTAGCGGAAGTGACGATCTTTGATGCTAAGTAGAAACTCAGTCTGGCTCTGTCCCGCCACTACAGAAGAGCCATAGGGAGACCTAGCTATGATTTACGAAGCGCAAACGATTGTCACATTGGCTAGGTAGGCTCTTGTGGGAAGTGTTTCTAAACGAAAGCACAGACATAGAATGAAGCTTTTCATTTTGTGTTCTAACAGATACTTTGAGAAAGCCGCTTTGTTACATAGGTACTCGAACCCCTTTATTGTACTTGCAGTTTTGCACAAAACCCGTGAATGTAAGTTTGTAGAATCAGAAGTCCAAAAAGCCTGCTGTGATCTTAACATTCTTAACTATACTCACAGATGTCACATATAGGTACCATAGATCAAGCAAACGTATCAAATGAACTTAGCGTGTCAAAGGAACTAAGTAAAATCCACTGAGTTGTCCGTCTTTAATCGCACCTTGCAGCTTTCGGGCTTCAATTTTTGTAAGTTGAAGTCAACAAAAACATTTAAAATGCCTCGTTACGTAATATTTAATTGCAACAACGCAAACATTATAATATAAACACTCAAGGGCCTGAGACATATTTAAAATCACAGGCAATTAACAACTTTTGTACAAAATCTGACACGCTCGGCCGCCATACAAATAGATGAACTTGTTTCTTCTATTTAAATCTAATTCTGTGAATATACTGGCTGTTTCGTTCAAAAATTTATTTTTTCTTCTCTCTTTATTAGATTTTAAAATGTTACAGTCAATTTGCTAAACTAATTTAGGGCGCTCTGATTAAAGTTAATAATTAATTTAACCAAACAATTTTTCAAGAGTACGTCCTGAATTCTTTTACTTAATAAATCTTGAAAATAAGTAAACATTTATGATATTAACTTAGGCATTTACCAAATCTTTTGATAAGATTAATTTTCCGTTTTTTATTGTTTTTCTATTCCTACGAATTTCCAATTATCAAAGATCGTTTCCAGTCGCAATCAGTTCTCTTTGTGGAAACATTCTTTTGTTTTACCCAGATTTCTTTTGTTAATGTGGTTCAATTTTAATTTTCGGTTACTGTTGAGCCGAAATTTAATATCGTAAGAAAAATTTAGGTATAATGTATATATTTAAAAAATAAATCGACAAAGATTTTGGTGGCCACGTTGTGATGACCGCCTAACGACTACCTAATACCCCATACACAAGACGAAACTGTAGTCTAGTGGTTTTGAAGGGACTACGCGACGCCGGGACTAACAAAATGGTCCCGACGGAAGACCAGCCCTAACTCTCGGGTTAGCATTTATGCTGAGTCGGGACCGTCTCGTGGTAAATTATATGTTTTAATTTCTTTTAATTGTTGTTTCTGTTTTTGTACTTGTGTACCTATCTTAGTAGTTATCATGCATAAATAATTGATCGATTGACTACAGTGGGCTTTTTTACACTGACAATTCTGTGACTATTCTAAATGAAACGAATATCTATCTTACAACAAGAACAAACTTTAGTGAAATAGTGGGTCGCAGTAACATTTTTATCTATAAATAGCCAGTTATAAGTTTGTATCAACCACATGTTGGTTCAGGACCACTAATGTAATTACGTGGTCCCAAATGTTAAGTAACGTAATTTATAAGTATAACAACGTAAATAGCCCCTTCATTAGGCTCGCGGAAACTTCCGGGTTTTTTCGTAAGGAAAAAACTTAGAAATACTACTTGAAAGTTTTTTTACCCAGATATAAAGAGGATAAGTTTTTTTTTTATTAAGTAGTTTAGTTTATTAATTATTTATAAGACAGTTCTAAAGTTTATTGGCTTTATTTTCAACGTGTATC
This sequence comes from Leguminivora glycinivorella, assembly GCF_023078275.1. Taxonomy (NCBI): domain Eukaryota; kingdom Metazoa; phylum Arthropoda; class Insecta; order Lepidoptera; family Tortricidae; genus Leguminivora; species Leguminivora glycinivorella. The sequence goes on from NC_062979.1 coordinate 6,278,695, forward strand.
ATGCCTACCCCTTATGGAAATACATGCGAGAGTCTGTGCTATATATGTCCTGAAAATTAGTGACTTGCTTTTACACTTTTATCCACCACGGGAAATAGCAAAGCGAAAGAATTTCTACTACGTGACTAACGAGATAAATAAATGTCACCAAATGTCAAAAGATTCGTAATAAAATGAAAATCCCTTGCTACTTCCTACCTGTTGACATGCCACGCTTATATTGGGGAAAGCTTATATAATTCCATAAGGAAAACTACAATATTTTGGTATGATTTCTTTGTATAAATACTTTTAGAAAATAATCCTAACTTTGAGCACTGATATATTGTTATTGATGATAAATTCAATCAAAATTAGTAAGATCTTACAATGACCCCGATCTTAAAATCTTAAAATTAAAATTATATCTTAAAATAATAAATCTTAAAATTATATTTTTGCTAAAATTAAATAATATATACATTATAATTATTACAGCGATGCGAGTACACTTCTGGTACACTTGTATCGAGGGCCTATTTTATTGTATTTTCTACATGTAATAAAAATAAATCAAATGAGATTCACTCATTCCCAATTTACTAATCATAGAAAATAGTTCTCATTTTCGTAGTTTCTGGGCAATTTTTTTTTCAAAGTTGTTCACCCCAGTTTTTTGTAACATGGGTATTTTTTACGTGATTCATACTCAGAATCGCGAGTTCTTTCGATCCTGATAGGAGAAAAAAATGTCCCAAGATTACCATACATTTTTCGAACCTGCCATTCCGTTACCGCCATACAGATTGTATGAAAAAATGGTAACGGAATGGGAAAAATACCTTGAGACTCTTTTTTTTTCCTATTAGGATTGAAAGAGCTGGCGATTCTGAGTGGAAACCACATAAAAATTTCCAAATCAAAAAAAAGTTGGGTGGTCAACTTTGAAAAAAAAAATGGCCCTTTTACCAAATTATAACAAGTCCAACTAACTACATCGCAAAACTTTCATCCAGCGAATAAGCCAAGTCATAACTTCTCCGCGCTAATGACATCACACGCCATGCACGGATGATATTACCTACTAGGGTGTAAATATCGTGTGGACAGATTGTTGTGACGTCACGGCGACTTTATGGGTTATGGGCATGGGAATTGGCATTCTTCTAGGGCGTTTATGATATTATTATAGTAATATCACGACTCAAGAAATCACGTTTTTATTTTGCGATAGAAAGATCTGATATTTGGTAACAGGGAAATATGTACATAAAGTTAAGAGTGGTTACTAGTACACATCACACCAATGTCTTTAGAAGTGCTATGTAAAATAAAATATATTAGTTGTGATAAAAAAAGATAATTGATAAGTTCTCAAAAAGCTTCACTAGTCAAGATTTTATAAAGCCCATTTTAACTGCAATGTGTAATCGACTACCTAGCTACCTACTAAACAAGCTGAACACTTATCCTGGTAAAAAATGTTAGCTAATGATTTAATTAGTTACTTCACAAAGTGTAAAGTGTGGGTTTTGAATGTTTTGATGCACGTATGGTGTGAGCAACGCGAACCATACTTCTCAGCCATTTCAGAATTATGTTTAGTACATGTGTGAACGACAGCCAGCCATAGCCATATAGCCGACAGCTATATATAATACATATGGCTTTAATAGAGATGTTATAAATTGTTTATCAATTACATACAGCGGGGTAACGCTGCTAGCGTGATGGGGACCTTTGGACCCGGCATGGCCCAGAACGGGTTCCTTTAGGTATCCTACCTTTTTTATATATATATATATGTAGTAATAATTGTTGTAAAAATATTATGCACTTAATTAACTTCATGGGTGTCTACAAAACAAATATTTATTTATATATTTATTTATAAAGTTGTATGCCTAGTCAGTCTTAATATTTTATATAAAACGTTAATTATAAAATTGAAACTAAACCGAACCGAGTCTTAGCAAAAGAATACCAACCTACCCGTTAAAGCCACCTAATAGGCGAGACAACTAAAAAAAAAGTGATTACTCCGTCAGTTAGATTATCAAAGAATTTTAAGAACGTGTTTTTTCCTTTTTTTCGTAACCGAAAAATGACGATGGTACAGCGCGTTGAAGTTTCGCGTGACGTCACGCTTAGATACAATTTTCAATTGAAGTGACGTCACAAGCCCACTCTGGAACTTTGATACCCTATATCTTTGTATTTTTTCATTAATTAGAAAAAGCGAAAATAAATATGTGTTCAGTATGTTTGGGCAATCGGTGACGGACTAAACAGAACGCCATTTTTAGGGTTCCGTAGTCAACTAGGAACCCTTATAGTTTCGCCATGTCTGTCTGTCCGTCCGTCCGTCCGTCCGTCCGTCCGTCCGTCCGTCCGTCCGTCCGTCCGTCCGTCCGTCCGTCCGTCCGCGGATAATCTCAGTAACCGTTAGCACTATAAAGCTGAAATTTGGTACCAATATGTATATCAATCACGCCAACAAAGTGCAAAAATAAAAAATGGAAAAAAATGTTTTATTAGGGTACCCCCCTACATGTAAAGTGGGGGCTAATATTTTTTGTTGGATAGTGCCCCAACGTGTGATATATTGTTGGATAGGTATTTAAAAATGAATAAAATTTACTAAGATCGTTTTTTGATAATATTAATAGTTTCGGAAATAATCGCTCCTAAAGGAAAAAAAAAGTGCGTCCCCCCCCTCTAACTTTTGAACCATATATTTAAAAATTATGAAAAAAATCACAAAAGTAGAACTCTATAAAGACTTTCTAGGAAAATTGTTTTGAACTTGATAGGTTTAGTAGTTTTTGAGAAAAATAAGGAAAACTACGGAACCCTACACTGAGCGTGGCCCAACACGCTCTTGGCCGGTTTTATTTTATGTAGTCGTCATCCCCATTCTCAAAGTTTTAGGCTAAAAAGTATTATATTATAGTATACCTACGAGGCATTATTAATTCTTACTTGTTTTCAGATTGAATAAAATTCAATGATCCAACTTTTCATTGACCCGTTTAACGTATGGAAGATCCCAACATTATTCCCAAATTGACACATAACAAGGTCACTTTCCGGTGAACAAATTCGGTAATGGCCTCTCGCGAGCCACTTTGATAGGTAAACAATGAGTCCCATTATTTTACCCTTACCCTCTCAAATATGGTAAGTATCGAATGATATGTTTTCTTAGTACGGGTATCGGTTTGTGATTTATTTTTTCGGTGAGAGAAAGAATAGTACTCTTGTAATTTACGAGAAAAACTACAGTAAAGCTAAGAATGTTTGAATATGGCTCAAATCTGACCCTAAAGTATCTATTTGTGCCGATACTGCTGCAAGAACATGTTGGTAACCACAAATATTTAGGATAATTATGGATACATATTTCTGATATTTAATTATGTTGGCATGACATATTAAAACCAAAACTAAGTATTCAATTTTATAACTACCTTAAATCCAAAATAGGCCTTTGTAGCATTGTACCAAGAATGCTGGTGACATTTTCTTTTATCGCAATGCTGATATCTTGTACGAAGAAGTTGCCAGCTCTTTAGGTCACCATTTATTAAGTCAACCTTTGTTATTTTGGGTTTATTGACTTATAAAAAAAGCGTGTATCTCCTGGGACCCCATGGTCCTTCAAATAATTACTGCGTAAAAGGTTTGGCATAGGTATCGTATTTTAATTTAGCTAATCAAAACTTTTTCCAATCACACCTTTTTTATGAACGGGAAATGATAAATTGGGCACCTTATATTGGAAGTTATATTCATAATTTTTGTACATTTTTTTTTTATTATTTAGTAATTTCAGATGAAGTACCTTTATTGTACATGGAGTTTCAATAATGGAAAACAACATAGTATTATGCCGTATATACTTAAATAGAAATAGAAATATTTTTTATTCATGGCAAAATAATAAAAAAAAAACACACATAAATACAGATCAACAACAGAAAATTGCTTATAGGTACACATAATTGCCACGAAGATGGTCCTGACTCAGCATGGTGTTAGCCTGGAGGGCCAACGCTGATCTTCCGTCAGGGCCATAAATTAAGGCCATAAATAGATTTAGATTTTAGATTTAGATTTATTTATTTCATAATATAAAATTACATTACAATAATGATTTATAAGTAATCACAATGTCAATTTTTACATAAAAAGGAAAAAAGAAAAAACAAGGTATCTCATAATGATCGTCAAACTAAAATTAAAATACAATAATGGATAATGGAATGGAATGGATGGAATATGGCAGGAAACTAAATAAATACCACAAAGAAGACTTATTCGTAGTTCTAGTGATTTAAAAGTACATTCGAAAACAAACTTGTTGGGAACTAAACTGTTGTTGAGACCACACTCCACTTGATTAGGAATTGCGTGTCAACAGCATATAATAGTCGTGTGGATTGTGGATGTTGGAGAAGTAATCAAATCACAATATTAATTAATTAATCCGAGTTCGAATGTATTGGATTCGTTCGTTTGTACTTACTAGTTTCTCCGATTCATGTAATTATTATTATAGGAGTAAAACTTTTGTAAAACATGATTAAATATTGAAAAATAAGCTTTTATTCACATTTATTTCATCATTATTGGAGACGTGTTCCGAATCAGAATCAGTCAAGAATGCTCTCGGCGGCTACATGTTTCGTACTCGTATAAGTTAAATAATTTATTTGGCAATAATTATTTTATTATTTACAATGTTAAGTTTTTTAAATAGTCATCAAGGATTATTTATAAAGGATTTACAATTTTCATACTATTACGAATCGTACCTCCATTTTTAGTGCCATCTATTAAATATTATTATAACTACACTGATGATGCCTAAAAGTTTATTTTTTTTTCAAAATGTGTATTGACGTGATATCAGGATATTATTAAAATAAACAAGTATGTCACTTGTTCTTATAAAAAATTAAAAGACGCAAAAATTATTAGGGGAAAATATGACTTTGGCCACTTCCAGGCTGCGAAACAGCGCCATATAGTTTTAAGCCTAAAATGCCCATACATTTCAGGGGTACGAGTTTTTGTATGAACTTTGACTGTTCCGGTATTATATGGTCCTTGGTATATCAATGAATACTCGCAATTTACAAACAAACTATTACTTTATATCTACTTTAAATAAAACCGGCCAAGAGCGTGTCGGGCCACGCTCAGTGTAGGGTTCCGTAGTTTTTCGTATTTTTCTCAAAAACTACTGAACCTATCAAGTTAAAAACAATTTTCCTAGAAAGTCTTTACAAAGTTCTACTTTGGTGATTTTTTTCATATTTTTTAAACATATTGTTTTTTTTTTTATTGTACCCTAATTATGATAATTTAACTTTAACTCTGACATGTAAAATTGTTAATTTTATGAATAAATGAATATGAATATATGGTTCAAAAGTTAGAGGGGGGGGACGCACTTTTTTTATTTTAGGAGCGATTATTTCCGAAAGTATTAATATTATCAAAAAACGATCTTAGTAAACCCATATTCATTTTTAAATACCTATCCAACAATATATCACACGTTGGGGTTGGAATGAAAAAAAATATCAGCCCCCACTTTACATGTAGGGGGGGTACCCTAATAAAACATTTTTTTCCATTTTTTATTTCTGCACTTTGTTGGCGTGATTGATATACATATTGGTACCAAATTTCAGATTTCTAGTGCTTACGGTTACTGAGATTATCCGCGGACGGACGGACGGACGGAGGACGGACAGACAGACATGGCGAAACTATAAGGGTTCCTAGTTGACTACGGAACCCTAAAAAGAGGGAATCCAAAACCCTCTAGTATCGGGATATATCAGTTCATGGTATAACATGCGTTCAAGATTAGTTAGAAGATGATTTCACATAAATTATAACTTAGTTATAAGTTATCATGTTACATATTCTTGAACAGAAATTGGGCGAACAGATTTACATACAAGAACAAGGCGTTTAGGCAGAATTAGACGGCATAGTTATACTATACTAATTATAAGTTAGTGAACTGTATTTTGATGGACGTAGGGAAATCTACTTATTTTTATACGAGAATCTTTCGTTTAGTGATTGAACTACTATTAAATAGGTATCAGTAACTGCGCGATTCAAATTTATGTTTATTAGATTGGTGGTCTATTTAGATTATGATTCTGATCGTATTATTAGTGTCAAAAGTGACGATTTTACTTTAAAAAAATATGTTTTAATATAGGAAGCTGAACAAAGAACTAACATTTTATTAGACCAGTTATTTCTTTAAAATAAAAGCAACTTTCACGAACAAACAAATAACTACGCATCACATTTTCAACCATATCATATTTACAAACATTTTAATGTCCCTCAAAACACGCACTTCAATAGCGGGACGACTAATGAAATAAACTTGGCGGCTATTTTTCATTTCCCCCGACATTACGCCGCGCCGGGCGTAACGCGGTTAAAATCCGCCCGGTAGAGCGCCGCCAAGTCATCTAATTAGTGGAATGGAGCAATCTGCCCGCTCACTCGGCTGCAAGTGAATGATTAAAATATTGACATGGATATTTTATAAGTTTCGGGATTTTTCTGTTTTGATGCTGTGCAATTGTGCATTTCATATTAAGTTATTAATATACTTTGCGTTTCAACACAGGAGAGCCTCTTAGTTTTTGACGTTTTAACCCTTTGAGTCCCAGCGACATCATATGATGTCAGTGTTAGTAGGACGCTTAGAGACCTTATACACCTCTAAGATTTTTGTTTTCATTATATAGCGTAGTAATATAAAATTTATTTAAAGTATGATAGTACACTGACCCTTAGAGACCTTTACATCTCTAAGTCACGTTGAGCATGTAATTAGTTATGTATAGCTATACTAGGCATTGTTGCCCTCTTTAATGTCACCTACAAGCTTAATGTCGTGTTTCACTGTGTCGATTTTTCTTTTGTCAATTTGCTGTTAGCTTGAACATGTCATGCTCGCTTAAAAGTCTTTGCTTACGGTGGCGTGTTGATCGGGTCGCCACCTTCCCGAATGGAGGTTGAGGGAGGCGATGGCTGAGATACGCGTCATACTCGTGAACGGGTGCTGTTTGTGGAGACTGGTCTGTTCAAGCTTACCTGGGCCACATGTTTTGTTAGATTATTTAACTTTACTTTTGAGCGGATTGCGAGACACTACATTCGGTTCTTGTAAGAATTAAACTTAAGTAAGTAATGTCTTAAGGATGACACTAGAGACCATCACGTTGTCGTTTAATTTAGTTAATTTTAGCTTTTGGACACTTAGAGACTTTATACATCTCTGAGATTTTGATTATATTTTATTTTAAAATAGATTCCTTACTTTAATGACCTTGTTGTCGTTTGATTAAGTTAATGTTAGTTTTTTTGGACACTTAGAGACCTTATACATCTCTGAGATTTTGATTATATTTTTAAACTTAATTTGTAACCTTGATTGGCCCTTATTTGTAAACTTGATTTGTTCTTTAATGATTGACAACTAGAGACTTGTACATCTCTTGAAATGTGTAATTTAGCTGTTCATTTTCTGTATTTTTTTTTTGTATTATTTGACAAAGGTTTTTACTTTTAAATATTTTAATTTTATAAAATTTGACTCTTGGAGACGCTATACATCTCCATGGATTATTTGATTAAGTATAATATTTTTACTTGTAATATTCAGTCTTTTACAACTATTGAAGTATTATAGATTTCTTTTATCTTTGTATCTGTTTGCACTTTCTTTATGTATTGATTATAGTTAGTAATAATATGACATTTAGAGACTTTATACATCTCTAATTCTATATCAGTGTATAGCTACTTTGCTTATGATTAATATTTTTAGTTAATATTTCTATTAATTTCATTTGTTTAACTTTAATGAATACTCTGTAATGTTGACATGTAAAAGTGCCCCCGTGGCCTATTTGCTGAATAAATGATTTTGTATTTTGTATTTTGTATTTTGTTACAGAAGATAATGATGTCAGTGTTACAGATTCTGAGGTTCAAATGCTTGGGACTCGCAGGGTTAAAATACGTTACTCAATAGCGTAAACGAGACGGGAAATTATTTTAATGGTATGGAGAAAGTTAACGGTGCCCTCTTCGCTAGACTCAAAATTATAAGAGACTAAAACAAAAAAAACATATGTGTGGCGTTATCTGGGTAAAGTGACCTTATTGTCGATGGCGCTTACGGCGTTATGAACGATGTTCGTGTACAAATACGACGCCGCGGGACGTAAGCGCCACCGACAATAAGTTCCCTTTACCCAGATAACGGCACATATTTTCCGTGACGTTTTGCCATCGGATAGGGTCATAAATGTCATAGTAGATGCTCTGTACTTTATTTTGTTATGAGGCAATCAATTAAGACTCGATTCGATACCTGAATACAATTCTTACAGATAGATGTCTCTATATGCCATTTTATGGCGTTTTAGCTTTGAGGGAATGGAAAAATTCGCACATATCTGTGAGGCCAATATATCGCAGGTTCAAGTCCTGCGGAAGTGTTAAATTTTAATTAAAATACATAAAAAATGTATACAACTAAAAATGTCAATAGAAAAATCTGCTTATTGACTATTGGCAATAAAAATACCAAAGCTATCTACACTCGATTGACGTCCCAATTTAATCGTATGTAAAAGGTAACAGTTAATATACCCTTTAACCTTGAGGGACCAAGGATTTAAAGACCCGGTCGTTATCACATTTCGCACAAAATTAAGTTTGCGGTTCACCGCTTCCGACAGCGCTGCGTAATTTGGAAAGTAATATTTATACCTTATAAAAGTCACTTCTATATTCCATACTTGAGTGGTATGAATACAGGAAATTATTGAATATTTCAGGCATTTGTGGCATTTACGTTAGGTATACATTTTGGTTACAGATAAAATTGTAATCTTAAAAACAGGCACGTTTATGAAAAATAGAAAATTAAAGCATTATTGGGCGTGTGCGGAAAAAGAAGACTCGTTAAATGTAAGACATGTAGATATACGATAGTTCAAAATATAATAAAATTAATAAACAAATAAAAGAACAAACAAAATAAAATTAGAAAGAAGAACTGTTAAGGTGGCTCGCTTTCCATACAAAAAACATCTACCATTTATTTAGTCACCGCACACAACAACTAAATAAAAATATGCGCATACATCTACTATACATTATCCGCCGTCGCGGTAGTGAATGAAATACATTGTTTGATACAGAAATCATGGACAAATTCATGTGAATTTTTTATTAATTTTACGTAAATGTGCGTGCCAAATTTTGTGTACAGACACAGAGCCGTCATATTTCGCGCATTTTTAGTTGACATTGTCATCAGTGACATTTGGCTCTTGACAAGTAATTATTTAAAGATATTGGTTTAGTTAACTCAAGCAGACTCAGAAATAATGACGCATTTTGTCAACAAAGATACATATCGTGTATTTCGACACTGCTAATGTAAATCGAAATGGCGTCTCGGTCAAACGACCGACTATGATGCAGAAGATTGTGGGTTCGATTCCGAAGTTTTTTTTAATCATTTGAACTTTTATGGATTTATTAAGTATTTTTTATTTTTTTAATGGAATATTTGACTATTACTATATTGCTTTCCTATTTTTTATTTTCATACAAAAATACAATACAATCCTTTATTATGTCTTTGTAAATAAATAAAAAAAATAAAATATTACACGTCTGGTATAATACATTATACATAGGTCATAGTGTGGGCATAGTATTAATAATGTGCTGTACTCCTTGCATTTACTGAGCTGGTTGACCTATGTTGTTGTTGTGTGAATGTTTTTCTTTAACAACTAAATGGTTATATACAAGAATATAATAGCAAGAATATGGGTAGCTTTTGCACATTGTAATTTTTCCTCAGTCACCCGTTGACCACGAACGCTGTAAAGTGTTCGAAACGTCGGGATGAATTTTAAACTCATTATACGCGATTTAATCCGTTTTCATAGTTTTTATTTCATGAGTAACTATCGCGGTAACTGAAGACAATATTAACTAAATGGTTACAAATAATAATTATCATCAAATTGTCATCAACATAATCTGGTCCAGGCAGGCAATTAATATAGTCGCGCGATAAATGATAAAACATCTGGCCGTCCCTATAATCGCACTTACTAATAGTGCGACAGGGACGGCCTGATATTTTATCGTCTATCGCGCGACCATGCTACCCGATCTGTACTAGCTTTTGCCCGCGGCTTCGCTTGCGTTAGAAAGAGACAAAAGTAGCCTATGTCACTCTCCATCCCTTCAACTAAATCCCCTTAAATAATCACGTCAATTCGTCGCTCCAGTTTTGCCGTGAAAGGCGGACAAACAAACAGACACATACCCTTTTCCATTTGTAATATTAGTATGGATTTGACATTATTATTTATATTTAAATAATTATATATGTATAGCCTAATTTCGTCGGTAAAAGCGTGTTATGTAATGGCGTCGTTGGTGATCAGTCGCCTGTCACGCCGTGAAACTGCGTTCGAATCCCAGGATTCTAAAAACTTTTTGTATTTTTTTGGATATAAGTTTCGTATTTTTTATTGACCGAGCAAGAATAGAGAGCCGAAGGTATCAATTTTATCTTAGAGAACATATTGATTTTTTTATTGTCATTTTCATTTTCTATTTATTAAGTTGAGATATAAAACACAACTTTTAATACCCTCGCTAAATATAATATTTTCTCGAAATTACTCCTTACATAAAAAAGTCCACTTGAGTTTTTAAAGCATTACGGTACTCAGTTAACTATTGCATTTTCATTTACTAATTTAAGATTTCAAAAGCGATTTGAATACCCTTTGATCCATCGAAAATAAACAATTAGAAAAAAAATGATTCGAATCGTAGTTTAGAAACTAAAATTTATCTATACTTTTTGGAATTTTTTAAAATATCAGATTAGGATAATTATGTTATAAATTCTGAGTTCGACGAACCCAAAAATTATTACCATGTAAGAGAATAGACTTTTAATCTTTTTTGTGGAAAACGCTCAGTAACTACTGTACGAGTACATATACATTTATGTATAAATAATAAAACAAAAAATAGTGTCTTATAGTGTTGTGTTCCTGCCGGTGAGTAAGGCTGCCAGAGCTCAACGAGGGTGCGGGGTGCTGACGACGGGAAGACTTACGGAACTAATTTGTTCCGTCTATTGTCCTTTGAGTCGTCGGCAACCCAAACCCTCCTTTGAACTTGTACACTCCTTTTTGCTGTGCACACACAGCAAAGGGGAGTGTACAAGTTTCTAATGGGGCGGCAACGCGCATGCGACTCTCTTTGAGTTGCAGGCGTCCATAGGTTACGGTGACCGCTTTCCATCAGGCGGACCGTAGGCTTGTTTGCCACCGACGTAGTATAAAAAAAAAAGAGAAAAAGTCCTGGATTCGAACCCAGTACTTCCATGCAAATCATGCGATGGGACGTATTTACCGCAAGTTAAAATATTAAGAGTGTGGCCAAAACTGGAACAATTCAAGTGTCACTCATTAGAACTCCTAAATTCAGAAATAAGATATGACTTAGGTATATTAAATTGATTATATTATGATTTGCTTCTCAGTTTGATTGAAATATAAATCACTCACTGTATCGTATCCTCTAAATACAAGTAATTTTAATCCTCTAAACAAGTAATTAAACTTAAATTAAGATGGCCTTAGCGGCCGCTATCTAGTTAAGAAAATGGTACTTTTTCTTATTCTTATTTGTAGTCTCTCTCTTTTGCACATCAAGGGATGTTCATATTCGCGCAGGCTCGCGATTGCTATTATTGCCAATTTTTAGTGGAAAAGGGCCAGAGAGATTTCAATTCTCTCCTCGCATCGCTTATTCACGCCGTGGAAAACCACCCTGATAGTTTATTTTTCCCACACTTCAGCTATCTTTGAGCGGTACAGAGATGACAGGTCCGTTGTTCAAAATAAGTTCTGACACTTTAGTGACGTGGCATCTGAGTGACATCGTTTGTGTTTGACACGGCGTCGCAAAGGTTATGATAAAAACGGGCTTTGAAAAGTCTGTGGAGGTAGACAGATTTGACTTTGTCAATAATGGAAGAGAACTTAAAGCAAATATTTGATACGTTAAAATAAATAAGTACCTACTATCAACGACGATATAATACCGAAACAGACAATAAATACATACCCATAGAAAAAACGCCTACCCATGAAATGTATGGGTCTTTTAGGCTTAAAACTAGATGGCGCTGTTTCGCAGCCTGGAAGTGGCCAAAATCATATTTTGCCCAAATATTTTGATATGATTCTTCATTTTAATATAATAATATCAAGTCAATACACATTTTAAAAATTGTAGGCATCATCAGTGAAGTTATGATAGTATTTATTTAATAGGTGGCGCTAATCATCCTTGCTGCTACTCGTATTTATTAATATCAGATCAAGGTATCTAACTTATTAATAAAGGGACAATGCGTATCATCAGTGATTTAATAAACTTCTTAAAGACTGAAAACCGATCGTGTTCTCAAGGAGTTTTCAGCACTTAATAGAACGTTTACCTTCTTGTGTTTGATTCAATTAAAATTTTGTAAACAACGCGTGGCTAATAATAAACATCGATCAGGACAATTCGAACCTATACTCATACCATACTGACATCCATATTAATATTACTAGGAAAGTGTGTGTGTCTGTTTGTTTGTCCGTCCTTCACGGCAAAACGGAGCGACGAATTGTCGTGATTTTTTAGTGTAAATAGTTTAAGGGATGGAGAGTGACATAAGCTACTCTTTGTCTCTTTAATTTGTGACTCCCATTGCTCCCGTTGATGTTATAAAAGTTGAATCTGGGATTTGATTCAATTATGGAGTGTGCGATTGCGATGGACTAGCAACCTATCTCTGCAATATCACAATTTTGTTTGTCTCTGCCTACCCTTTTTAGGACTACATATAATGAGATGCATGGTTTAAAAAACAAAGATCTAAGCTAGATAAATAACTACCTATAGTACATATTAATTAGGTTAGATTAAGATAATATACAGCGTGTGTATTCCATACGGGCGAATATCTTAATGACGATTAGTATCGGACCTAAGGAGCCTAACTACGTGGTTTTCTTTTTAAATAGATGAGATATTTTTTTTCATACATAATAATTCAGGACGCAATGTATTATATCCACATCAATTAGCATACCTACCTAAACGTCATTACGACATGACGTTTATGTATGTCAAATTAATTGGATGGTGTACATTGCTGTTTGGCCAGATTTCAAAAATTAATTACTCTTAATAAATAACACTTTTTAACAAAATGATTATCCTACACGATTCGTTTAATCAGATACTTTAACTGGAAACATTATTCGCCCGTATGGAATCCACACGCTGTATATGTAATGAACTATTCATAAGAGCTTGTAATTAGGCCTGCATGAATAAAGATACAATACAATACAATACAAATCCACTTTATTGCACAACCTCAGAAATGCACATAGGAACACACACAATACAATAAATTTTATTACAGAGGTAAACAACAGGCGGCTTTATCGCTAAAGAGCGATCTCTTCCAGGCAACCTTTGGGTAGTGATATTTATTGGGTAAGATATTTTGAATTTCAATTTCAATTTGAATAAAAAAAACATGTTTAGCTGCAATAAACTGGAAAAGATTTATAACTCATTTTTGTATAAATATCACATTGATCAACACGATCCTTTGATGTAATTTCTTTATTTTTTTTTAAGAATAGGACAAAAATCTGTCAACTATTGGTATAAGCTGCCAGAAACTTGACGTTTATTATAGCAAACAATTCACTCAACTTCAATCGTTCACATCAATCACTTGGAAATATTATTTGGCCAAAGCCTGAAAGGTAACTGAAAGATCGTTCACTGTCACACAAGTTGAGCAACAAAGCCGATGATGTTACTTCACTGGAGTGTATTAACTTCATTTTATATTTAATATTTTTTAAATAAAATATACAGATTTAGACCTCATGTCATTTATAGTATACTAACTTTTGCCCGCGGCTTCGTTCGCTTTAGAAAGAGATAAAAAGTAGCCTAAGTCACTCTCCATCCCTTCAATTATCTCCACTTCAAAATCAGGTAATTTCGTCACTCCGTTTTTCCGTGAAAGACGAACAAACAAACAGACACACACACTTTCCGATTTATAATATTAGTATGGATTCTGCAACAAGGGAGGTAAGGGGAATATTGATAACAAATGTCATATTTTGCGACAGCTGCAGGTTGGAGTGAATTATAGACACGAGTTTTTAATATCCTTACCTCCTGAGTTACACAATGTTATTCATCAGATTAAAAATTTAGTATGTTTTTCAGTTTCACTCGGAAGTAAGAATTGATAGATACATCCAAATTTTTATTAATAAAAAAAATCCATTTTAAAATAAAAGCACGTCGTATGCAATCAATGTTTTCTATTACCCTGGGAATAACATTTAATCAGATGAAAGAATCATAAATTGTATTACGTCAAAAATGCCTTAAAAACAAACATTTGATTTTCCTCCTCTCATTCAGATTTCCCTTGCTAATGTTGAAACAGGAAATCCACAAACATTGCCTCATAAATGGGTCCATAAGGCCTGGGTACAACCAACGTCGCCATCGCTTACGCTTCATAAGCATATCATAGTCTCCCTATTACTCTGTAGTGGTGCGACAGAGCCAGACTGTGGTTCAATCGTCCCGCAGCGGCAACGATTGTCACTCCGGTTAAGCTAGCTGGTATTACTGACGCATTAAGATGTCAATAAGAAGCCGAAACCTCTTAATTGTGAATTAAGAGTTTCCTGAACCAAGAGATTCTGTTACGGGACTTGCGGGTAACATTTCTGAAATAAAATCTCTTCTTCTCTTGGAGAGATTTCAGGGAAAGCCGTTCTCTTAATTCGAACGCCTGGATGTTGTCCAGACAACATAACGATTTGGAAAATTGAATTGTTAAATTGTGTTCGGTAGTGTTAAGTTTCGATCTTGTGTTTTATAAGTATGTGTACCTATACCTACAATTTTAGTTTGAAATACTTGATTAAACTAAATTGAAAACCACAAATCGGACATGCCGAGCTGTTTTCTTTATTTTACATTATTATTCAATAGGTACTTAAGTAATTGTATAAGGAAAATACCTCCCTTTTTCCCACCTGTGAGTGATTTGGTATTTTTTTTTATGATAAATTCGCAAGAAGTTGAAGTAATAAGTACCTCACGTTGGTCACGTCAGAAAAAAAAATTCGCGGTTCCAAACAGCGATATCTGAACTTCCTCATTCGAGCGACGTTTTTTGCTTTTATTTCAAAGTTAACATACACAAACTTTTCTTTGTAAAATATGCTGTCATTGCGAAAAATAGGTCATTATGTAAACGTAACTCGTTTTTCGCCCAAGTGTCGGTACATTTAGAAGACACTCGATAATAATAAAAGGAAATGCTTAGGTCTAACGATGTTTAGGCTCAAAGGCTCCGCAAAAATCTACTAAGAAAATGTCACAACGCTTTATTTAGGTGAAAATTGGCTGTAAACGGTATTTTATGTAAAAAAGTTGTCATAAAATGGTATAAGTGTACAAATAAAAACAGTATTTTTACCTAAATGTCTCCTATTATTTTTGTGTCCTTGACTAGGAAGACAAATCACAATAAAAAATGCTAGTTGGTTTGTTTTTAGTGTTTTAAAAATACTCAAATACACACACAAATGAATTTTGGCACAATTAAAAATTCCATTTCCAAAAGTATCAAAAGATGTGATGTCATTTTTTCAGTTTATACTGCACAATTTAAAATTCTTTTCAGTACCTACAGATGGTGTTTTTTTACGCACTAGTGCGAGAAGTGGTTCATTATATGCCAGGTCGAAACTTCGGAGGCTCATCTGTACTGAAAAACGTCGTACGATACACGTGCGAAAAGGAAATTCGTAACTCATGTCGATTTAAAACACTCCATTCGGTCGTGTTTTAATTTATCGCCAATTCGCCACTCGTTTCGAACTTCCTTTTTCACGCACTTGTATCGTAATGTACTATTTTATAACTGTTTGTATGATATAATTTGATAATTTATGTGATTTGTTAGCGGTCTGTATTTCCTTTGATTCAAACAGTTCATTTCATGTTTAGCGGTAAAAAACCCTTATGACATTCAGATTCCCTTTTACCCCAAAAGCAGCCATGAAAATGCCGCTGACAAAAATGCCAACCAGAAAACCCATTCACACCTCCCTAAAAAGGAATGTGTGTAATTAACATTAAAACTAGGTGTAAACCGCACTTTATGTGCACAGAGGGCACTATAAGGCCATAAACACACTATTTATGTACTTCGTTCACAGCCCCTCTGGAATCCTGGCTACGCTCTTTTGTTTTCTCACGATATCAAATTCGTATAGTAGGGATCACCTTCGGAGTGGAAGGGCTAGTATTTTTCTATTTGCGTTAAGGCGACATCTATTGGCGTCTTGAGTACGGTTAGCTATGCTTAATTGATTTATAGTGCTTAAAAAAGTAAAAAATAGATTTTTATTTAGTACACATTACTTTTACCGAATTTGTTTTTATCGCAGATTTTTCCTTCCTTTCGCAGTGTACAGTGTCACGAAATAGAAATTCGTATTTCAATTGCTCAATATGAACATTCCTTCGAAGTGTGGAAGTCAAAACAGGAAATACATATTGTTTCGGGATACAAGAAAATACTATGAGAAAAAATCAGTTAAAGAAAATTAATTTACTTACTAATAAGAAAACGCCAAATTCTATAAAACCATAAGCGTTTCAAAAGTTTCTTAAGTTTCTTAAATTTTAAATTTTATTTAATTGCCCACAAAAAGGGATGACAATATATCTATTTTAACAAAGATTCTCTAACCGCAATCAAAATATCTGGCCCCGTAGCCGAATGGGACGACGCAAAACGAAAACGAAAGGTAGTCTGGCTCTGTCGCGCCAATACGCAAGAGCGATAGAGATAGATACCTACAAGCTTTTCGTTTCGCGAGCGTTTCGTAAGCGTTTGTGCCATTCGGCTACGCACACTAAAGTAAAAGTGACCTACTCTTGTACGCCATTCGTATTTATTTTAAAATTCCGTTTAATTTATGACCACGTGTGACGTTTAATGCATTACGTTTCGCATTCAATTTGTCGTGACGATTTACAATTGCAGTGAAACATGCAACACATTCTGACCGTCACGAAACTTTAAAGCCATCACTGTTTTATACTTTTCCTTTATTACAAAGTATTTCCACTTAGGTTTTGTCCTCACACGACTGACCTACAGAATGTAGGACGTAAAATCAATACTCGCTTACAAAATATAGTTTCCATATACAAATATGATTACCATTCCCGTCAATATCATTACCATAATCTATTCAACGCCATGCCAAATACTTGTTCTCATTTCCAGTAACTCGGTTTTTCTGACATTAATTGATGACTGGTAATGAACGTCATTCCGTCATAAAGATATCGCAATATCTGTTAAGTCATGTTCTCTTTGAACTGGGTTGTTCACCCCGTTTATAAAAATGTGAGGAAAGATGTTAATTACTTTCAAATTAAATATAGGATTTCCCGTTTCAGGAAACGAGGTATTTTATTTTAAAATGTGCACTAGTTCAGAAAATAAATGTATTACTTTTTTCAATTATGCTCCAACTCATTAATAATATAGCTCTCTTGATTCATTTTTGTAGTATTTAGTAGAAAAAAGTGATCTAAGATGGCTGAGATTGCGATAGGTACTTACATTTTTTAGGGTTCCGTAGTCAACTAGGAACCCTTATAGTTTCGCCATGTCTGTCTGTCCGTCCGTCCGTCCGTCCGTCCGTCCGTCCGTCCGTCCGTCCGTCCGCGGATAATCTCAGTAACCGTAAGCACTAGAAAGCTGAAATTTGGTACCAATATGTATATCAATCACGCCAACAAAGTGCAAAAATAAAAAATGGAAAAAAATGTTTTATTAGGGTACCCCCCCTACATGTAAAGTAGGGGCTGATATTTTTTTTCATTCCAACCCCAACGTGTGATATATTGTTAGATAGGTATTTAAAAATGAATAAGGGTTTACTAAGATCGTTTTTGGATAATATTAATATTTTCGGAAATAATCGCTCCTAAAGGAAAAAAACCGGCCAAGTGCGAGTCGGGCTCGCGCACAAAGGGTTCCGTAGCAGCAAATATAATAAACCAATAACTTAACCAAAATTACAGTTAAATCAACCTATCTCAAAAACTATAAGAGATACTTTGATCAAACCAAAAATCGTTGAAAGAGTTAATTAGCATGCATCACCTCTATTTTTTTTAGAATTTTATACCCCGTAGTTATAAAAATAGAGGGGGGGGGACATACTTTTTACGACTTTGAGAGCTGATATCTCAAAAACCGTTCACTTTAAGAAAAATGTTTTTTAGAAAACTTTATATCATTTTAAAAGACCTTTCCATTGATACCCCACACGGGTATGTACATCGAAAAAAAAATTTTCATCCCTCAGTTACATGTATGGGGGCCCCACCCCCAATTCTTTTTTTTTACTATTTAGTGTCATAATTTTGTAGCGGTTCATACAACACATATTCCCATCAAATTTCATCACTGTAGTACTTATAGTTTCCGAGTAAATCGGCTGTGACAGACGGACAGACGGACAGACGGACAGACGGACAGACGGACATGACGAAACTATAAGGGTTCCGTTTTTGCCATTTTGGCTACGGAACCCTAAAAAAGTGCGTCCCCCCCCCTCTAACTTTTGAACCATATGTTTTAAAAATATGGAAAAAATCACAAAAGTAGAACTTTATAAAGACTTTCTAGGAAAATTGTTTTGAACTTGATAGGTTCAGTAGTTTTTGAGAAAAATACGAAAAACTACGGAACCCTATACTGAGCGTGGCCCGACACGCTCTTGGCCGGTTTTTTTTTCATTTTGTTGCTGTCTTAAAAAAATGTAAACAATTGTAACGGATTGTTTTTCTTTTTCTCTCATTAATGTATCAAATAAGTCGTTTTTTCTAAGTAAAAATATGTTAAATAAATTGGTCGTTATTAAAATTGCCGCACTAGACATAATCGATCGCCTAAATGAAAACAATATATACGAGTAACATCGATAGACAATCAGTAGCAACGCAATATTCTATACAAATAATTCTAGAACTGATGAGAACTAGAATTCATCTCAGCCCGAAATGAGCGTTTATTTAAAAGGAAATTACGACGAGAACAAATATTAGTTGATTCCCCCGAGACGTCTTGATATTACGCCGGACAATACCTGGCGGAAAGGGAGGTGACACGTGAAATTAGTTCAAATGAGAACTATTGTTCATGAACTATGAAAGATGAGCTTTGTTTGAAAGTTGATTACTCGGAACGAAAGTGTAAAATTTTTTATTATATTAAAGCAAATAATAATTAAATGTTCATCATGAATACTTGAATAGGGTAGTTTGGAGACAAATGTAATAGCGAATCGAAAGTAAGAAAATAAATCTTCTAAATTAAAGAACATAAAATTTTGAACTTGTGGTTATAAACTTTAAAGGACATAAATTGATGTATTTTAAAATTAATAAGTTGTATGACTTATTTACAATTTTTTTTATTCTCATAAATAAAAAAAAACGAAATATTGTCAAAAAAAAACCGGTATGGCCCCAAGTTGGGCGCCAGAATATAGGAAATGGAGTTAACTATCAATAACTGTTATTTAAATTGATATGTATCAGTATAATTGTTTTTATTTATTTATTAATAACTCAGTTTTAAATAAACATTTAGAAGCTACACTGTTTCCAATAAATAACAAAGTTAAAAAAAGATAACCACATTTCTCCACATAATTATCAGGCGTAATCAAAACTTTTAGGCCCATTGATATTTTAAATATATTACCAACATGCAAAAAGATTTCCGCAACCGCGCAGTAAATAATATTTAACATATTGATGACAGATTGGGAAACGAAATCCCTATAGGAATCCGAGGTTCCGTTATCGGGAAAACCGGGAAATCAACTGGTCGTATACGTAATATTGAAAATACGGTCCCTGAGGCGGCGACTTGTTAGTACGGAAAAGGTGCCAAATTCACTACTTCTGGTTGCTAAAAAGGTAAGATTGTACGATCGGATAAGAATGCTATGCAAAGGTGTAATAAATCCATACTAATATTATAAATGGGAAAGTGTGTGTGTCTGTTTGTTTGTCCGTCTTTCACGGCAAAACGGAGCGACGAATTGACGAAATTTTTAAGTGGAGATAGTTGAAGGGATGGAGAGTGACACAGGCTATTTTTTGTCTCTTTCTAACGCGAGCGAAGCAGCGGGAAAAAGCTAGTATTACATATTTGTGAAGATATTTATTAACCCTTTATGGGGGGCAGTGGTCTCAAAAAAGACATCTATATAATGATTATATTTTTTGTATTTTTTTCCTGTACAGAATTTTTAGGACAAGGTACAGGATGGCGATGAGGTTTGAATTCACGATTTATTCGAGTTTTGTCTATTAAAGGGTTAAATAACAATATTTTTTATTTTATTTTATTTTATTTGGAAAGCAAACAGAAATAAACGAGCAGGAGACAATGTTTCAAACACACAGTAAAACGTTCGCTTATTTCCTAAACAGCTCTCACTATAAACATTTAAGTATAATGGAACTATTACTACACTTACTAAACTTAGGGTAACTAATTACTAACATTAAATGCTAAACTTTTACAAGAAGAAACAAAGAACTAACTACAACTATGCAAAATACATATAATAAAGTGTTAAATGTAATAAAGTGTGCCTATCTTAGAGAGTAGAGTCGATAATGTAGATTATATTATGCATCTCATATTAATTATCCATTGCCAATTTCAGTACATTTTTCTTAAATTGACTTTTACTGTCATTAAATATGTCGACTGAAACCCAAAGTTTAATTGTACTCATCACAAATTCGGTCGCAAGCCAGCGTGGCTCGAGGACAGCGGGACGGCGAACGAGGCAAGGGATCGCAGTGAGCGCACACCGCGTGTAGGGACTCTAAAATATAGTATTTATGTAGTGATATAAAATCTAGCGAGAACATAAAGAAGAGTCGGAGGTTTTTTTCTAAAATATGGTTGATGCAGAATTATAATGTTTACAGATTACTATCTAATTAACGTTTGTCTAAATTATATATAAATACGATTTTGATCAGATTTTTGAGACGTTCTACGCTGACAGTGTCTCTCTATATCGAATGTTCTACGTTCAACTTTCTTCTGTCCTGTTAGTCCTTTTTGTACATTTTCACACAGAGATATAACGAATTAGAGAAAACATAATCATTACGTGATAACTTTGACAAAAACAAAAAAGAGAGAATAATAAGAAATTCAAACATCTCCAGCATTTGAAATGTATAAGCATTTGAAAACTCTTTAAACCCTTCGTCCTTTTTCTGCAGCTACAATTTAAAAAGAAAGGACGCTGTTAAACGCGCACACATCTACTAGAAACGTGACCTATAAAACTACAATGTTTGCAAATGTATCCCCAAGGTAAAGGGTACTTCCTGGTGTAGGTTGGCGGCAGATTGTAAAATCAGGCCGATTGTAATGTTTCTGTGAATATTTTGATGATAGACACAATAAGCTGATACGGTGGGATAGGTAAACTGCCCAGAAATATGAGCCCTGCCATAGATCGACTTAAATAACGGACAAGAAAAATTTTACATTTCAAAATCTGACTAATACATATAAAAAAGGTTAGTAAATGTTATAAACCCTGACCAGAAATATATGATACGCGCCACGTTGCGGAATTTCATTAGAACTATTTTCTTCATACTAAAGAACTGTCACCCCACACTGAGAGAAATTTGCATTGTGAATTTAACAAGTTCGACTTGTTGCGGTTTATCCGTTTGAATCAGCCAAAAGTATGTTTAAAACAATATGTGTCATGTTGTTTTTATAAAATCGACTTGTTGATTCAAATTTATATTGCCGATTCAAATGACAAGTAGCTTGTTGTTTGAACCAAAGAGCACGTAGGCGCTATTTTAACCAAAAAACTTGTTGAACGAACATGAAAACTGGTTGTATTTTCTCTCAGTGCATACATCAGAATAACAGCGCCCTCCTGACAATAGTCATATATTTCTGTACAGGCTTTAAATACCTTTCAAAAGGTACAATTTAAAGGAAATGGAGGGTATGAGGGACTTCTAACAAGGTTTCAGTTTGATATGATCTAAGATTGGCGACCAGGCAGGCAAGTATGGTCGCGCGATAAATGATGAAACATCTGGCCGTCCCTATCGCACCATTTCTAAGTGTATCAGGGTATAACGTATCAGTTTAGCGATTCAGAGAGTGTAAATGCCGCTATTACTTATAGATTTCATGTGTAAATATGTTTTTTTTTTTAAATAAATGGTTTTTCAAAAAATGGCAAATGGTTGCCAAAGTGGAATAAATGGTTTTCCAGTTTTACAAAAAATTTGCAATGTTTACGATGGAATGAAAATTAAACATCAAAGGTATCAAATTGCTTGCCAACTAATTTTGCCGCTGAATCAAAATTTGGACCGATAAATACGTTTTACTTTTTTACGATACATATAATATACGTATTTAATTATTATGTAGGTAGGTACTCATTTCTTAATAAGCTTTGGTAATATGTTACAGTAATTAGACAATACGGTAGGGGTCAATTGGATGCTGATAAGCAACAATGTGTCAACCCACACGCCAACCATTTTGAGAAAATGGCGTCTAAAGATTTTTTCTCATTTTTTTGTGTTTCTCTTAAAAAAAATTGTTTTTATATAGATTGTTGTGTTTTTCAGCTATAATACGTTCAGTAGTAGTGATTATTGTAGCTTAATTTCAAAACAAACTTCAATTTGACAAAATAATGCCCTTTTCTTTTATTGCGAATTGTTCGACGACGTCAAACTTTTTCAAGACTGTGTTATGATACTTAACCCACTTTTGCTAATTGTTTAAAAATATCTATGAGTCTTAAATAAACATGTTAAAGCACATAAATTGTTGTTGTAAAATACTCTACCTATGCATATTTTTAACTTTATAAGTGTTAAGTAACATATCAGTCATGGTCACTAAGTATGTTATTAGGTATGTAGGAATCAATACATTATTTATTAATCAAACCTTAATGATTTTTCTACTCCCGAACTGTTTGTTATTCGTCATTTACAGGATTGTGCGTATCGAAAAAACTGAAAACGAATTGTTTGGTTCTGTAATCATGGCAACGCATTGCATTAACGATACTGCGTGCGTGCGCGGGAAGGCTTTGGGCAGCTGAGTTGACAGTGCAAACCTTTGCAATACAGGAAACAGTGTGAATTTCGCGAGAATTATAAAAAAACCCTATTAAAAACTAAGTGCATGGTCGTTGTAAAAGTATTGTATGCAATGGTGTTTAACTGACTCCAAAATACTCGTGGAAAGTACGCCACTCATATTTCTTGACCTCCTTTAAACGCCTGTTGAATAAAATACTATAAATTAACTATTATAGTAATGATCATTTCTAGACACATATTTAAATTATCTGTGCTTTTTCAACAAAAAATCGTTACAAAAACCATATAATCATCTTTAAAAAAAATAAACTACTTATCTAAAATATACAACAAAATATTTTTTTACGCTAAGAAATAGACTAAGTCATTAAAATTATGAATAACTCATGACTTGTACAAGAACAAAACATAAAATATCTTTAACAAAATAATAAACTACCATTCAGTAAGTATTCAAAAATCAAACAATATTTTTATGCAT
This sequence comes from Leguminivora glycinivorella, assembly GCF_023078275.1. Lineage (NCBI taxonomy): Eukaryota > Metazoa > Arthropoda > Insecta > Lepidoptera > Tortricidae > Leguminivora > Leguminivora glycinivorella. Next base: position 6,302,594 of record NC_062979.1, read on the forward strand.
ACATTAACACGTCTTAATGTAATTAGTAATTATAAAAAAATATTAGCTTATATTAGATTTTTATATAAACACGTACTTGTAAAAAATGTTTGCAAATTATAATAACGAATATGTATATTCATGACTTAAAATGTTCAATTTCGTACTGAATTTACCATTCATGTGCAAAAATATACTAATGGACTTATTCAAACATAAATTAATATGAACAGTTATATTTTACAATATAGTGTCATGGTACTTACACCAAAAACGAACAATTTATGACCCGAATATAATTTAACAATAATGACTTATGTTTTATAACACGGGTCGTAGCATAAAACAACGAATAAAATATCATTTTGCAATAATCATTCAAGTCTCATAGTGGGTAACTATGTCATTTTTTAACTCTGATGATGAAGCTGGAAGATATGACCTGGAACTACATGATGGAACATCGTATCATAGCTGTTTTTGGGTTTCTTAGAAAAGTATTGTAATGAACTTTGACTACGATTAGGTTTCAAGGTCTGATGATGGAGCCGGAAGATATGAACTGGAACTACATGATGGAACTTCGTATCATAGCTGTTTTCTGGTTTCTTAGAAAAGTCTTATAATGAACTTTGACCACGACTAGGTTTCAAGGTCTGATAATGAAGCCCGAAGATTGGCACTGGCATTCCATGATGGCATATCGTATCATAGTTGTGTTTTGCGCTTGTGAGAAAGGCCACGTAATGAACTTTGAACGTTACGTTTTCAACGTTATAACAAACCTATTATTGACCGAAGCGAAGCGAGGCCTAAGTTAGGTTAGGGTTTTCTTGCGACCCTTATGAGCGGAAAAAGGAAAGACCGAATAAGTATCTAAACTAAGTCAGGTAAGGGTCTTTTTTGTGACCCATAAATATCTAGCCCAGCCCAGGTCGCGGGCTAGCGTCCACATGCTTACAAAAGAAAAATTGATAACAAAAGCAAAATTGGGGGCGGGGGCGAAGCCCCCCGCAAAAAAGAAAGATCAACGTAGTGTGTAAAATAAGTTGGGCTAGGGTTTTTTTGTGACCCTTAAGAGCAAAAGTAAGAGGGGCTCGGGGGGCGAAGCCCCCCGCATAAAAGAAAGATCAATGTAATATTTAAAATAAGTTGGGTAAGGGCTTTCTTGTGACCCTTACGAGCAAATAAAGGGGGGCTCGGGGGGCGAAGCCCCCGCAAAAAAAAGGATCAACAAAGTATGTAAAATAAGTTGGGTTAGGGTTTTCTTGTGACCCTGAAGAACAAAACTAAGGGGGGTTCGGGGGCGAAGCCCCCCGCAAAAAAAAAAATATCAACGTAGTATTCAAAATTAGTTGGTTTAGGGTTTTCTTGTGACCCTCAAGAGTAAATAAACAAAAGGGGGAAGCCCCCGCATAAAAAAAAGATCAACGTAGTATTTAAAATAACTTGGGTTAGGGTTTTCTTGTGACCCTTAAGTGCAAAAGTAAGGGGGGCTCGGGGGCGAAGCCCCCCGCATAAAAGAAAGATCAACGTAATATTTAAAATAAATTAGGTTAGGGTTTTCTTGTGACCCTTAAGTGCAAAAGTAAGGGGGCGAAGCCCCCGCATAAAAAAAAAAAAATATCAACGTAGTATTCAAAATAAGTTGGTTTAGGGTTTTCTTGTGACCCTCAAGAGTATATAAACAAAAGGGGGGCTCGGGGGCGAAGCCCCCGCATAAAAGAAAGATCAACGTAGTATTTAAAATAAGTTGGGTTAGGGTTTTCTTGTGACCCTTAAGAGCAAAAGTAAGGGGGGCTCGGGGGCAAAGCCCCCATATAAAAGAAGATCAACGTAATATTTAAAATAAATTAGTTTAGGGTTTTCTTGTGACCCTTAAGTGCAAAAGTAAGGGGGGCTCGGGGGGCGAAGCCCCCCGCATAAAAGAAAGATCAGCGTAATATTTAAAATAAGTTGGGTTAGGTTTTCTTTTGACCCTTAAGAGCAAAAGTAAGGGGGGCTCGGGGGACAAAGCCCCCCGCATAAGAGAAGATCAACGTAATATTTAAAATAAATTAGTTTAGGGTTTTCTTGTGACCCTTAAGTGCAAAAGTAAGGGGGGCTCGGGGGGCGAAGCCCCCCGCATAAAAGAAAGATCAACGTAATATTTAAAATAAGTTGGGTTAGGGTTTTCTTGTGACCCTTAAGAGCAAAGAAAGGGGGGCTCGGGGGGCGAAGCCCCCGCATAAAAGAAAGATCAATGTAATATTTAAAATAAGTTGGGTTAGGGCTTTCTTGTGACCCTTAAGAGCAAAAGTAAGGGGGGCAAAAGTAAGGGCTTTATCAACAAAAAATTTCACGCCACGCCACTGCTAAGCACGTCGCGAAGGTCTACAGATCCCAGAGCCACTATCAGTCTTTTATTTGCTTAGCAAACTATCGCATCCACGTTCCATAACCAGGTTCAACCCCACGCAAATATACTAGAGAGCGACTGAGAAAATTCAACCTTTTGTCTCTTTCCTACTCTGTAAGATGAAATCCTTAAGTTCTGTATTGCATTAATCTTCAAATTAGCGCAGCACTATGAAAAAAATTTTAAATGAATGAAGTCTTATTGCGATAAACTTGGTACCTATACATCAGGTGGTATTAATTCTTATTAAGCAATAGCAATACGTGTTAAACCACAAATGGCTTGCGAAATTCGCCTACTTGAAATAATATTTTTGTTTAAATTTTAAATATATTTCATTATTAACGACTAAAAAGTATAAAATAAATTTATAGTTTAAAAAACTCTAGAAAAACACGCTTTTATAAATGCACGTAAAAGCCAAAAATAAATTATGGATCGTTCAAGTTGTCTCTATTGCTGGGATGAAGAGTAAACTATGTGCTTTTAATTATAATATTTGATTGTAAAAGCGTGGGGCGCTGTAACAGGAAAAACTTTTTGTATAACTTGCTGAGAAATCAAGTTAAGCTATATTACGAGAAGCAGTTTACACAGATTGGCGCGCTAACTGGACTTGCAGCACGACTGCAGCGCCCCACGCTTTTACAATCAAATATTATAATTAAAAGCACATAGTTTACTCTTCATCCCAGCAATAGAGACAACTTGAACGATCCATAATTTATTTTTGGCTTTTACGTGCATTTATAAAAGCGTGTTTTTCTAGAGTTTTTTAAACTATAAATTTATTATTAAAATCTCATTTTTTTAGTTTTTGTGGGTTGACACATTATTGCTTATCACCATCCTTCTCCATACAAACGCTCTCGACTATTTCCTCCCTGGTTTTTGAAGATCAATGATTTTTTCAACACAGATTGTTATTATTTTTATCTGTGTCGGACCATTTTTATTTTTTTGATATTCTGCTTTTTAGGGTTCCGTAGTCAACTAGGAACCCTTATAGTTTCGCCATGTCTGTCTGTCCGTCCGTCCGTCCGTCCGTCCGTCCGTCCGTCCGTCCGTCCGTCCGTCCGTCCGTCCGTCCGTCCGCGGATAATCTCAGTAACCGTTAGCACTAGACAGCTGAAATTTGGTACCAATATGTATATCAATCACGCCAACAAAGTGCAAAAATAAAAAATGGAAAAAAATGTTTCATTAGGGTACCCCCCCTACATGTAAAGTGGGGGCTGAATTTTTTTTTTATTCCAACCCCAACGTGTGATATATTGTTGGATAGGTATTTAAAAATGAATAAGGGTTTACTAAGATCGTTTTTTGATAATATTAATATTTTCGGAAATAATCGCTCCTAAAGGAAAAAAAAGTGCGTCCCCCCCCTCTAACTTTTGAACCATATGTTTAAAAAATATGAAAAAAATTACAAAAGTAGAACTTTATACAGACTTTCTAGTAAAATTGTTTTGAACTTTATAGGTTCAGTAGTTTTTGAGAAAAATACGGAAAACTACGGAACCCTACACTGAGCGTGGCCCGACACGCTCTTGGCCGGTTTTAAAGATTCTAGAGCCAATCAAGAAATTCCAAAAACGGCCTTTTTCATTGTGGCGCAAAAAAAGGTGTGATACTCAAGATTGGTAACAATTAACCAAAAAAGCTAAACGGTCCGACATAGATTATTTCATTGTTATTCAGTTTCTCAAATTTCGTTCCGATTGATTAAGTTTTGAAGGAGGAAAGAGTCGAGAGCGGAACCTCGATTTTAAAGATTTTTTTGAAATATCTTTTGACTGAGTTGTTCTTTGCCTATTATTTCGCCTGAAGTTTGTCACTCTTTAGCACCACCCAGGGGACACGTGCAGGGTCGTGGTAGGTATCTCCTGCGGACGCGAGTAACATTCGTCCTACGACTAAATAAATAAAATCAACTTGAGTTGTTCTTAATGGACATTTTTTTTCGATAAATCTAGTTAATAACACTTGTATATTTAACTAAAATTCCCAAGTTGAAGGGGGGCTCCTTTCCATTTTAGCATTTTCGCTACAGTACCCTCTTAAAATAAAACTTTTTGATAAAGGTCATAACTTACGTACTATACATACATGCATTCAAACACGATGTAAAAATTGTTCTTGAATAAATAAACTAAACCAGGCACTTAGGTATTTAGTTCATATACCAAGAATATCAAAACTTCATTACGTACAGTGAGCTGCGAAGATAAGCGAATTTATCAATGAATTCTGAATTCATAATTTCTTTATGAAATTTCAGAGCTTACTATACTAGTCTTTTTTTTATTTTAAGTAAGCATCTCACCAATCTCACACACCCGTTAATAAGTACTTTAAAAATAAAATCACCGATAATTTGACAATGCATCGCGACAGGAGCCTTCAAAACTCGTTTTCAAGATAATCGTATTTGAGAACAAAATGTAATATATTTCCAACCTGTGAAATTATGAGATTGAAGATATTTTTAGAACGAGAATGGCTTAAATGGCTAAAGAAAGCGAGAAAAGATATTGGGTATGCTTCAGGTGCAATTTAACATGTTAATTTGTAATGTGAAACTCATGTTACGAGTATATTAAGGAAATTTAGATTGATTCCATCGACACTTTGAGGTTCCTCATATTTTTTATATTAAAGGAAACTATGGGACATTTTACGGTTGCAACAAGACTTTAACTCGTACCAGTTGAAATTTGTCCAGGCAGGCAAGTATGGTCGCGCGATAAATGATAAAACATCTGGCACAGTCCCTATCGCACTTACTAATAGTGCGATAGGGACGGCCTGATATTTTATCGTCTATCGCGCGACCATGCTACCCGTGCAGTACTCTTTAATCAATTGGCTGGTAACAATGGAATATTTGTAAACGTTAAACGTTCGTAAAACATTTTCAAATATTTAAATATACGGATATACTAACGTTATTAATAATATACTCATAGGTATTATCGCGTTTGACCACAATCGAATATTTGTGTAAAATGACGTCACTTCACACATAAACGTCACTTTTGATGCCAATTCTGATAATATATCTATGGATTCGATTCTAATCCATAGGTAGGTTATTAAGAGTAAGAACATATTTTTGAAATATCTCAAAGTTGACCGTAACTATCAAAGGTATCAGAAACTGCAATATTGTAAAACAATCCCATTTTAAAGTTACGCACAAAGCGAGATCAAAGCCACTGTATTTTTTCCTGACCCAGACGGATTGTTTGACTCAATCAGTTACTCGATATACCTTTTCCGGAAACGATAAATTGAACTCAGAAAACTGAATTCATAAAACTGAATTTATTTTAAATTCAAAAAGGGTTTGCTTTCAAAATATGTCAAAATGTTAATATATAAAACCTTTTTTTTTCTTATTTCATTATCATTGAATCGAATTGTACAATCAATATGAAATTATATTATTGTGACAGCCAGTCAAATATACAGGAATACGTCTTTATTTTTATGGAGGTGTGTCATGATACACGATTTGGCGCTTTAGTACTCACAATATTTGATGCTGACTGATTTGTACATTATTTGGAGCGAACTTCTGACGACTTGATTCGAATATTATTATACGTTACAAAATTTACTCTCGATATGATATGGATAGGATAATAAGTGTCAGTGTTAAAAATGACATTACTTCAACCGAAAACGTCACTTGATTCGAATATTATTATACGTCACAAAATTTACTCTCGATATGATTTGGATAGGATAATAAGTGTCAGTGTTAAAAATGACATCACTTGAAAATTAAGGGGTTACACACAGAGATTTAAACTTTCACGATTATTACACATAATTATTTTAAAAATCGGGACTTAATCGCCGTCCCTGAAACGTTGGAGGTCAGTTTAATATGTAGTCATACGCGAATAAGCCCCGATTTTAAAATAATTAAGTTATACATATAGGTTAGGATTTTCTTTTAAGCAAAATTTTTGCTTTTGACAGAAAATTCTAATGTAAAAACAGAGATTTATTGATTTATACCCTCTCTTTTTGAAATTAAGTAAATTTCGTCACTGTCCTGAAAATCATAATACGCTTATCATAGTCGTATAAAGCAGGCAGACGTATTATCACGTCCATCTCAAGATTCGGTTACCCCTATAACCGAAGCAGTTTCGGTTGTCTCGTCTCGTGTTATCTGCCAACTGATTGTCTCATAGATTGGGGCCAAAACCTTTGCTGGCTGCCCGCCAGGAAACCTCGAATTACTGGCGAGAGTGATGAAAGTGAATTTGTATGGTAATATGAAGTATGGTTAAGTGTATTTGATGGTATAACCGGGAATCGTGTCTTTAGTTTATCGTTAATAATGGTAAAATAAATTAAATATATTTTGACGAACAATGTTAGGTTACTTATTTCCCAAAAAAGTCTCCATTATCTTAAAAAATACATACATACATACATACATCTGCCTATCTGATGACATTAAAGAATTACACCCATTGGTTTTCAAAAAGACATTGTTTAATCATTTAATTGAAAATTGTTATTTACTCTATTGATGAATATGTAATAAATTGTAAATTATAATCAATTATTTAATACTAATTATTTATTGTAAATTCAAATTAAATGTTTATATATAATTAATTTATTGTCACTGTTGCGAGCTATGCTGTTTTGGAATTTTTTATGTACAGAACTGCCTGAATTAATTATAGTGTGTAAGACTAGTATACATCTTGTATATAGTTAGTTAAGTTTTGTTAGTTCATAAGTAAACAACATTTGTACGCCTGTCGGGGCAAAACAAGAATCGTGCTGTGGATATTTTTTTTGAACACCTATGTATATACGCTTGTTTTATGCAAATAAAAATAATCATTCATTCATTCATACATACAATCACGCCTGTATCCCATAAAGGGGTAGGCAGAGCACATGAACTACTCAAGTTTCAGTGCCACTCTTGGCAAAAAGGGGTTCAAAGAAAACGAAAATTGTGACTTTGCAGTGACAGGTTGCCAGCCTCTCGCCTACGCCACAATTTAACCCGTATCCCATAGTCGACTTCTACGATACCCACGGGAAGAAAGGGGGTGATGAAATTCTTAACCCGTCACCACACGGGCACACTACCATACACTACCTAATAAAAATCCAAGAGTAATAATGCGGTTAAGGTCACGTAAAGATCATACAATATTTTAGATATAGGGTTTTTCCCCCTATATTTACCAGCTTATTTGACCGAATTTTTGTAACACACAACCGAAATTTTAATGATAAACGATTAATAGTTATTTTCTTCCTGGGAAAACAAGACACAAATAAAATAATTATGTTTTATATTAGATTCCACCACCATAAAACGCAGCTATTCTGGAAAAAACACACAGTTTCTTTATTTATGCATATTAGATGATCGTATTGTAAAATATTATAAAATGATATTTATTTTATGGTATAAATGTGGTGACTGGTGACTTGTTGGTTTTAAATAATTGTCTTTCTACATATTTTTATAATATAAAGTAATTACAACTTGCTGCAGTATATTGACATTGATATTTTGTGTGCATCATTGAACTGAACAGACACCTCCAAACTGAACACAATCAAACGCGTAAATAAGCACCCAATTAATCAAGTTTATCGCTCAAAGCGAACTCCCAATTATAATTAATATTAAGCGACGTGCATGCACGTCAGAATCGCACGTGTGACGGACGTCAACTTCATGTGAGCGCACACGCGGGCAATTGTGTGTTTATTTATTCATTAACACTGCAGCCGGTGCAGTGATTGTTGAAAACAGGTATCTAGTTATCTACTAAACAAATATTTAAGTACAGTGCATAAAGAGCGTAGCCGTGTTTGCATAGAAAATCGGCCCTTTCGCCAAATGTTCACTGTAATTTTTTTTAAAGAGCTCTCATGACAAATATTATTTACTGTAAGTTTGAGGTTTCTATCTTTTTTATTTTCTGAGATATGATTTTTTTATTAATTTTCATAATATCCATTTTTTTCAACATTGGCTAATGCGATTCACTTGAACTTTTGGGACAATAATATACATGTAATGACTCACATGTTCTAGCAATAATATTTAATAGTGCCGAAAAAAATCTTGGCTTAAAGTAGGAAACAAAACTTCAGTATTTTTTTTTCTCGCTTTTTAGAAAAGCGACACCTACAGTTCTTTGTCAAGTAATTGCTTATATAAAGGCCTGCAACATATATTTTTTTTCAAAATAATCCAGTAGGTACTTCATACTAGAAAATGGAATAATAAAGGATACTACCCATACCGCAAACGAGCTACACAGTAAATAGGTGAATTTTAGTCGTAATACCTTTATGAATGCAATCTTCCAGTACCAATATTGTTAATAGTAAAGAGGTTTGCGACTAAAATTCACCTATTTACTGTGTAGCTCGTTTGCGGTATGGGTAGTATCCTTTATTATTCCATTTTCTAGTATGAAGTACCTCCTGGATTATTTTGAAAAAAATATATATTGCGGGCCTTTATATAAGCAATTACTTGACAAAGAACTATAGGTGTCGCTTTTCTAAAAAGCGAGAAAAAAATACTGAAGATTTGTTTCTTACTTTAAGCCAAGATTTTTTTCGGCACTATTAAATATTATTGCTAGAACATGTGAGTCATTACATGTATATTATTGTCCCAAAAGTTCAAGTGAATCGCATTAGCCAATGTTGAAAAAAATGGATATTATGTAAATTAATAAAAAAATCATATCTCAGAAAATAAAAAAGATAGAAACCTCTTTGTTTTTTTTTTTATCATGCAGAAACGTCTGCGAGCGATATTACATATTTGTAAATTAAAGGAAAAATTGAAAAATTCACACCTCCGGCAGGACTCGAACCTGCGACCTTTGGCCTTGCCGGGCCCATCACGCTACCAACTGCGCCCTGGCAAGGCCAAAGGTCGCAGGTTCGAGTCCTGCCGGAGGTGTAAATTTTTCCATTTTTCCTTTAATTTAAAAATATACAAAGCATAAATTCAAAGTTCAAGACTCGAACCTGCGACCTTTGGCCGGCGGTGTAAATTTTTCCATTTTTCCTTTAATTTAAAAATATACAATGCATAAATTCAAAGTTAAGTATAAATGGTTGTTAATATTATAAAATGGGTGTAGACGGAACAACAAACCTCTGTGCTGCGCGCGTGCTGGCAGCCTGGCCGGTATGAATGCCGCTGCTACTGCCAGCGCGCGTCTTTTGTTTATATGCACAGATTTTTCGCAGGTCTGCCATGCTTTATTAAACACATATTTTGTAACTATCCTGTGCTTTTCCCATGTATATATATAAAATGTGGTGTGCATAAATTGTACATCTAAAGGTTTCAACGGGCCTTCAGGCCTGTCAGTTTATAGCAAGGCGAACTGACAGACAGTCTCCAAGTACTTCGACGACGATGTCACTTTTTAAATCTAACTATCAGGCCATTGTCGTCCGTTGCACTGATAATCTAAGGATGCTTTTATTTGCATTATTTAATTTATGAATTTTAATTTACATTCGAGGGTTGTAGGATTTCATCCACTATAAATAAATGCGAGCAGAAGTTTATATAAATGTAAATTAGTAAATATAAATATGCAGATTAAAGCCATTAGTTGTTAAACTTGTATCTTTTGATGACAATTGGAATCCTTTAAAACCATTGAAACTAGATAAATGTTTTATGACCACATTAAGAAACGATTTTATATCAACCCGTTGGTCAAAAGGTTAAACAGTCCGTCTATTTAGATGAAGTCACGGACGAAAGCTATTAAGTTACTTTATTGTTTATTTACGTTTGAAAGACAATTCATGTGTTAGGTACAAGGGATTGCCAATCGTTCTGCATCCATGAGTATTTGGGTATGTTTACCTGAAATATAGTAAATATAGTACTTTATATATTTTCAGGTTAATAAAACAAATTACTACGATACGAACAAATTTATAGCATAACGTATTTTTACTTTTAGCCCCAGGTATATGAATATACTAGCTTTTGCCCGCGGCTTTGCTCACGTTAGAAAGAGACAAAAAGTAGCCTATGTCACTCTCCATCCCCTCAACTATCTCCTCCTAAAAAATCACGTCAATTCGTCGCTCCGTTTTGCCGTGAAAGACGGACTAACAAACAGACACACACACTTTCCCATTTATAATATTAGTATGGATTATGTACAACGAGATACTAAGATAGGTACTTCTTAGTATATTCTCCACTGAGAGAATAGGTTTCAAGTAAAATCTTGTTAAAAATCACGTTCCTTGAGCCAGCAAAGTTAGAAGTTTGTATGCGGGAATGAGCAGTAACTTTACCGACGGATTTGTCTTATAAGTTTATAAAATAATAAATATGTAATAACAAATAGACAAGCGTGAGTTGAAAATACATAATAGACGAGATTTTGTAACCATAAATATGTTTGTTTATTTAAAGTTAATAAATATTATGCTTATAAAAAAGAAATAAATATTATAGGACATTCTGACACAGATTGACTGATTTCCACGGTTTGAAGCTTTAAAATACTTCAATTATATATATTATGTTTTTAATACGTTCGGAAGTTTTATTTATAGTAGCAAACAGTAATTTTCCAACTTAATTCACCTACAACTAAATTAATTTGGAATATCAAAATAACATAGGTACGTACAAACAACAAAATATAATTTTAAAATCATTTTCTCAAAGCATTTTAAGTGAATTTGTGCCGTACAAAATCTCTCAAAACAGTGTTGCTATTTGCAAATATTTTCAAGTATTTGGATATAAGTCCAAACGTTTGTGAGACAAAATTGCAGAACTTTACTTTTGTACGTATTTAACACTGCTAGCAGCTTCTACTCAAATATTTAACCGTTCTATTTAACCAGTTAAACAATAGAAAAGCAACGTTTAATTTAATCATTTGCTTAGACTATTTTGTAGAAATATTTCCATTGTTCGGTAAATTTTAGCGGAATAGGACTTAGTAGTAGCATATCTCGGACACTGGCGATCAAATATATGAAAGAGGCCCGTTCCTAGCACACATTCTAAGCTCGTGTAGATGAACGCGTACTTACGTACTATGCTTGTATGAGTGAGATATGACAGGTTGACTATTCGCGTTTTTGACAGGAGGTAATTGTGAGGTAACCGAGAGGGGGTGGGCGGCGCTTTCAGCGGGGAGCGGAAGTGGCCATACTGTATGATAGTACTCTTTATTATACTGTGGTAGTAAATAGTTTGTTTCATTCTCAACAAACTTCAAAAATACGACGTCAAAAATGATGATGATGTTGCCGCTTTCCGTCATACAGATAACAAATAAGAAGGTTTATAATAAGAAAGTGTCAGATCACAAGTTTGTTAATCTTTAGTTTGCCAAAGAATAATTATAATTCAACTATGCGAAAATTTCGCAAAGCCAGCGTATGTAAACGTTTAATAGTGGTCCTCTCGCCACAAGACTTTATGGAATGTAGCGAAAATATCTGCCAAATACCCTTGCATACGTCGGTTTACCTCGTATAACATACCATGGGTACAGTCAACAACACAGCTGTAAATACAAAGTGCCAAAATATGTAAACAAAACTTTATTGCCTGTACATTAAGGTGTGTATACATACTTTTGGCACTTTTTCTGTATTCACAGCTGTGTTGTTAACTGTACTAAGGCACTATAAAAGGAAATAAATACGAATCTTGACACGTCCTTTCAAATTGGCTTTTGCTAGTGATGCATGTTTCCTCATAAGTTAGGGGAGGCGTATCCTTACAGGATCATACTACGAGTTTTTGAAGTATTTGACATAATTTACATTTTGTAAGAGGTAGGGCATAGCGTATGATATTCCGCTTTGTGTGGTAGGGCACAGCACAGCAGATATCATCTCGCTCGAATCTAGAGCAGAGCCCAACTGGGGAAGTACCTCCGCCTTACAGAAGAACACAGCCAAATTAGCACTAGACCCTACTCATAGTGTTGTGTTCCTGCCGGTGAGTAAGGCTGCCAGAGCTCAACGAGGCTGTGACGTGCGGTGACGGAAGGACCTACGGAACTAATTTGTTCCGTCTATTGTCCTTTGAGTCGTGTCGGCAATCCAAACCCTCCTTAGAACTTGTACAAGTTTCTAATGGGTTGGCAACGCGCACGTCGCGCACGTGACACTGACGTCTCCTTGAGTTACAGGCATCCATAGGTGACGGTGACCGCTTTCCATCAGGCGGACAGTATGCTTGTTTGCCATCGACGTAGTATAAAAAAAACATTTTCTATAGCGAAAACGTCATGGGAATGTATGTAATTTCTGGTTCTTTAATCTGTATTTATAGGTATTTAAAATAAATGTAAACAAGATATACCCAGCTTAAAGCTCCGCTTGGTTTTGCAAAGTTGTTTAACCGCACGTGCCAATATTGATATCCGAGCAAGCGAAAGATTCCAATATTCAACACATTTTTTTTTTCACCACACCAACACGAACAAAATACTGACTATAAAACATCAAACGAAATCAAATCCATCAATTTATTCAATAATGTATGATTCAAAATCATAATTTATAGGTAAATTCTACCTGCCCGCTTAAGACATCAAGTTAAAATTTGTATGAAATTACTTTGTACTCCTGTGGATAAAATGCAATTTTGCTATCTGTTTTCGCACAGCAAAGAGAGCCTTGACCAATTGGTGTGGTGAAATAGTTATTTGTTATACAAGGGGGCAAAGTTGTATTTTAACGCCGAGTGTGGAATTGAGAAACGAGCAAGTGAAAGGATTCTATAGTTGAACCACGAGCGAAGCGAGTGGTTCGAGAATAGAATCCTGAACTTGCGAGTTTTTTAACACACGAGAAGTAATAGTTATTTGTTATACAAGGGGGCAAAGTTGTATTTTAACGCCGAGTAAAAAAACGAGCTACATAGTTGAACCACGAGCGCAGCGAGTGTAACACAAAACTTTTTTTAACCACGAGAAGTAAAATACATTTGCACCCGAGTGTAACACAAAACTTTTCCCCTCACTATAGCGAAGAAACTACAACGCAAAAAATGCGTTTATCACTGCTTCCAGTAGTTCCACAGGTGGTAAATCATCTTTATTACTAGATTCACCTACTTTTATCAATTTTAAAGCAGTTAATTTGACTTTATTCAAGGTTAAATTACTTTACCCACTAGTGGATAAAATGCGTTTTTACCCGCTGGTATTAAAGGACAAAACACGTGTTTCCGAGCTAGTGAGGGGAAAAATATATTTTTACTTTGAATAGGTACGTAGCACTAATCATTATTACTTTCTACGCCTTTGGCGCCTTCAATTTAATTCATTGTTTATATTTGATTGCTTGAAAAGTTTTGAATAGGTACCAAATGTTTCATAAATTTACATAAATTTCACGAAATGGTTTAACAACAAAATATTCTATGAATAATTTAGTGTTACATTACCAAGTATTGACGAAAAATAGTGTATCATTTCATAACGTTATTTTGCATTGAAAGGCTTCTATTTGAAAAGCTTTCAAGATTTCTTGACCATATACAAGAAATTCCATATATATGAGAATTATATTAGGATTGTTCCAAATTTAAAATCGCTGATTATGGAAAAATTGATGATAATTAATTTCAGGAACAATCATGCACAATACTCGTATACCCATGCAACTACAAAATGCTATAATGCGTTTGTGCGTGAAAAACATAATATTATATCTATGTTTAATGTACACGAAAATATTTAGGTATAGATTTTCGAATATAAAAAGCTTAATCCTTAATTTATATTAGCATAATGGTACTAAGTTATAGGTGCTCTAATGAAGGCATTTTCTTAGCAGTGAATCATCATCACAGTTTCATAGCAAAGTTAATATTAAATTATATAATTAAACTTACTTTATAAACGCTTATAATTTTCTTGATAATTAGGGAAAATTCTCAAAACTCTTATTAGTATTATGGTTTGGATAAAAAAAACTACCATTTTTACCATTCTTAAAAAAAGGAAAAGAACACCTCTATCGCTTTAAATAGGCGTAACTGATACGATGCCTTTGAACGACTATGTGTTCAACCCGATATATCAAAAGAAAATGTATCAAAACCTGTCTAAGGGAAAACTACAAATATAATTTATATTTATACGCGTACCTACATAAACAAATACTAGAAAATTAGTAACTCACACTATTACACTGTATGCAAGATTAAGTTTTTAAGTCCTTAATAGCTATGTTTTTTCATGTCAAATACTATCACATCACAATAAAGGCCTTTTATATGAATGGACTCGAAACATAAATCAAAATTTCTTGTCCAGCGATGCACTCACGGGTAAAATGTGGAGTAGAATATTTTATTTCAGATTTTCCTGTACCTACTGTCAGGCGATGTACAAAGCCATGGAGTAATATTATCAACACTAAAATGAAAAAGTTTTGATCAAGTAAAATATTTAAAGGTTACGACACATGGTAGCCATCAATATTTTCTTCCAAACACATTTCTTCCTTTGAAGCGTATCTTTGACTTTCACGTCCTAAAGCATTGCAAGTAACATGTTTGAAGAAAATATAGAAGAATTTCTATTTCATGAAATTGTATTACAATTAAATGTATTTATTTAGCTGTAATAAATATTACGAAACGTTTCAAAATAAATAGGCAATTTGTACGAAACATGTTTCATACTGAACCTTCCTCATAGCTTTGTCTTTTGCAGATTGTTAGAATATCAGTTCGCTTGTTAATTTTGACGTACATGTATTTTGCTGCTACGCTTCCTTTATTTAAAATAAGTAGTTGGTAATGGCTATAGACTTACAAAAGACAATTTTTTTGGATATTATAACACAAACCATTTTTTTGGATAAGACGAAATTTAGGTAGGTTTTTTTTTTATACTACGTCGGTGGTAAACAAGCATACGGCCCGCCTGATGTAAAGCGGTCAACGTAACCTATGGACGCCTGCAGCTCAAACAGTGTCACATGCGCGTTGCCACCCCATTAGAAACTTGTACATTCCCTTTTGCTGTGTTAAGTACACAGCAAAAAGGAGTGTACAAGTTCCAAGGAGGATAGTTCAAAGGACAATAGACGGAACAAGTTAGTTCCGTAAGTCCTCCTGTCATCAGCACACCGCACCCTCGTTGAGCTCTGGCAGCCTTACTCACCGGCAGGAATACAACACTATGAGTAGGGTCTTAGTGCTATTTGGCTCCGGTCTTCTGTAAGGCGGAGGTACTACCACAGTTGGGCTCTGCTCTAGATTCGAGCGAGACGATATCCGCTGTGCAGTGCCCTACCACACAAAGCGGAATATCATTCGCTATGCCCTATCTCCTACGTCATCTAGGTAGACAGTAAAATCGGCGACTAATGTTAATACCTATTTTGACAACTGATTATAGAAATAGGAACTCGTCAGTTTCCAAAAACAAGTCTCATTAAGGTGGAAATATAAATGTATGATTGATAGAATATAATTTTCAATGATATTTCGAACTCATTTGAATTGAGTCCCTTTGATGCAACAATAAACATACCTAATTTAAAGCACATATCACATCCTCATATGTCGTCAAAAACATATTTCATTGAGTAATTCGTCACCTCATAGCTTTGATGTTAAGGGGAGAAGAAGAAGAGGTGATTTGCCTTTGGCAACACGCTCACTTAGAAATTTGCGGTCAAAACAGGTTTGAGAAATGTTCACGTGGTATAATATGATGACATAAAATATGTGTGCTGTAGTCATTACAATGATTTAAATGTAATATAATTCTATACTTTCACAGTGTACAATAACAATAGTGTGGAATAGAAGTTAAAAATATTGGTGCCCGACGTGGGCAGGAACCCAAGACTAAAGTATGTGTGCTGTAATGATTAGTGATTTAATTTTGACATTTTTATACAGTGTATAATAAACACCCTTCGATTGTCACATGGAAGAACGGAAATCGTAGAGATTCTATGGTACAAACTACACGTTGGGCGCCCAAGTTCAAGTAGCTATACATTGGCACCCAACGTGGGGCAGGAATACAAGACCAAGATATGTGTACTATTATCATTACAGTAATTTGATACCCAGCGTATAAAAATCCTTCGATAGTTACATGCAATAAAAACCGTCGGGATTCCATAGTACAAACTACACGTTGGGCGCCTAACGTGGGACAAGAACCCAAGATAATTATGTTGCCTGTAATCATTAGTGATTTAAATGTAATATTTGTATACAGCATGTATTTGTATAATCTTTAAATTATCACATACGTGCGGTTTCTATAGTAAAAACAACACGTTGGGCGCCCATGTTAAAGCAACTAAATTTTGGCGCCCAAACGTGGGGCGGAACCCAAGACCGCGTAAAGCCAACTTTTATAAACAATACAATTTATTGATGAAATTATAGACGATGTACATACTAGTCAAACTTTATTCACGAACAAAAATGTATCAAACGTTCTGTGCAATTATACCCGGACTTATTAAAAACTTAGGATGTCCCCACACAAACCTACATCGTGGTTTATGAAAACATTTATACATGTAACAGTATTATGTTCTATCATTATCGACTTATGCTCAATCGCTACCATGACGCTTTTTAACATAAATTATCATTGCCACCTCAGTGTCCTACGGTAAAACGTAAATGAATACTAGATGCATTATGACGTTCTAACTGCGATACTTGACCCTATCCTACCTACATCTTATACATGTATCACTGGTTATCCAACGCGTTCACGCGGCTGGTATTTTTAGAATAAAAAAAATATTTCTTAAGGAAAACTTTTGTTAAAATCAATTGTTATTTGTATTATATTGAGATCAATTCAAATTATATCTTTACAGAACGAGCATAACCATTACGCTGAAAATTAAATTGAGTTTGTAATAATTGGATTTGACTTTGCTTCGGTTCCTCGTACGCGAATAATAATATCATAATTATGTAACATAATTTTCTGAATAGCGACATGATTTTCAGGAATGATTAAAACTGATGTTCTTACTTGTGATGTATCTTTTGCTATTTTGGCTGTAGAAAATGTATTGACACGTGTTCAACAAATAGTGTATATGTACATTATTTTGTGACTATCTACGATCATTTCATCATCAATAAAAGTAAACAATTAAGACTACTACACTTACCGAAAAAGCTGTAAATTGTTTGTTTGAAATAGTTATTTTTGGCAATCAATTAAAGTACGTACATTTTATCAGTGCGTCAAAAGGCAAAATATTAAAAAAAAAAATTAAAATAATTACCGGTGAGGTCCTTTCAATAATGATGCAATGCTACAATAACAAATGTATGGTGCTGAAACAGGAATCCAAATAGGCTACGATCGTAGTTTCGTCCAAATTAATGGTATAATTACCCCGTAACGAGGTTAAGTCACACGAAAAATATGTGGGTAATTTCAGCTGCCTCTGTATACAAAACTCCAAGGTTAACTTTTGACTTGATATTTGAAATGTCCCAATAAGTAAATAAATATTTTGTAAATGTACAATATCAGGTAAATCGAAGACATGTTGTTCAGAATTTTTTGATCCCATGTTTAGAACCACATATTACACGCACTTTTTGGTGTATATTAAATTAAGTTTTAATTTGGCCATCAACCGATGTCACTTTTTCTTTTTTTTTTTAATAAAAAAATCTCTTACTATGAAATAAATACACTTATCACTATTCCCAGTCTGACGTCATTTATCCGGTTTATCCCCATTTATGGAAATAATTGTGCGATTAAGTTTTTTACGGCCGTAGAAGGTTTAAGTTGCGGTGATAAAGTTGCTAAGCACTCGCCTTAATGAGAACAGTTAGAGAACTTTACACCGAGTTACGATCTCTTCTATTGAGGTTTTTTTATTGAAAGAATTTTCATTCAGTTCTTTTTACCAATACCTAAGTATTATTACACTAGCTATATTCTTAATTTTTTTTTATTAAAGACTTTACATAAAATCAGTAACTTTTCGAAAAGGGATTGTTGTTACTTCTATAGTACTAAAATAATAATATAATGGGTAGGTATGTATTTAAAAAACTCACTTACCGTATCAAGTTTTCACTGTCAACCGTAAAACCTACATAATTATCCACCATATTTTATAATTAAAAACTCTTGTTTTATTTAAAAGCGCAATAATATAATTTAATTATTTTTACTAAGCTTTCAAGTAGGTAGGTAATTTATAAATATTAAATATTATCTTTGAAAAATATTTTCTTTCCTTTTTAGGGTTCCGTAGCCAAAATGGCAAAAACGGAACCCTTATAGTTTCGTCATGTCCGTCTGTCCGTCTGTCCGTCTGTCCGTCTGTCCGTCTGTCACAGCCGATTTACTCGGAAACTATAAGTACTACAGTGATGAAATTTGATGGGAATATGTGTTGTATGAACCGCTACAAAATTATGACACTAAATATTGGGTTGGTAAGAAAGTAATGAGCGATCGATTGAATTCCACATAAAATTTTTGAGAGAGTTCTAGAATCTTCTATGGTCGAAAGTATATAAAGGGCGAGTCGCACAGTTTCTCGTCAGTCATTCACTAGCTGTCGCCGAGCTAATATAAGGAATAAAATGGACGAATTAAAAGTGCATGTAAGGCATTGCTTACTATATGAATTTCAGTCTGGCCATTCAGCCGCCGAAGCAGTGCGTAATATATGTCAGCGTGTTGCTCCTGAAGTTGTGTCTGAGGCCACGGCGAAACGATGGTTCCAGCGGTTTCGTAGTGGCGACTTTTCATTATCAGATCAACCTAAGTCTGGTCGACCGGTGAAGATTGATGTAGCCAAATTAAAAACCTTAATTGAAGGAGATCCGAGGCTAACGAGTCGTACTCTTGCTACCGAGTTAGGCTGCTCTCATGTCACCATAGAAACACATTTACACGAGTTGGGAAAAAACTACAAATACAGTGTTTGGATACCGCACGAACTTGATAGAGATCAACTAAACCGCCGTGCCGATATCTGCATACAACTTCTGTCTTTTCGCCGCACATTCAACTGGTTGGACCATCTTATCACTGGAGATGAAAAATGGGTCTTATATATAAATCACACACGCAAACGTCAGTGGCTAGCTCCAAACGAAAAAGGAATAGAGGCACAAAAACAGAGCCTCACCCGAAAAAAGTTATGCTGTCCGTTTGGTGGGATATTCATGGTATTATTAACTTGGAACTCCTACCAAGTGGAATGACTGTTACCGCATCAGTATACTGTAATCAGCTTGAAAATTTAAACCAAAAAATCTGTCAGAATCGTGTACAGCATGCTAAAGTTTTTTTCTTACACGACAATGCTCGCCCACACATTGCAAAAGTGACTCGGCTAAAGCTATTGGAGCTAGGTTGGAAAGTGATACCTCATCCACCGTACTCTCCAGACTTGGCACCTACGGATTACGCATTGTTCAGATCGCTAAGCAATGCCTTGAATGAAAAAAAGTTCGATGATCAAGCCCATCTACGACAGTACATAGCTGAGTTTTTTGAATCTAAACCTAAGAACTTCTTCGCCGATGCTATTCATTCTTTACCAGAACGATGGAGACAAGTAGTAGATAACGAAGGCCATTATATTTTTGATAAATGATTAAAATAATAAATTAAATAAAAATTACAATATTGGTTATGATTCGCTCATTACTTTCTTACCAACCCAATAGTAAAAAAAAGAATTGGGGGTGGGGCCCCCCATACATGTAACTGAGGGATGAAAATTTTTTTTTCGATGTACATACCCGTGTGGGGTATCAATGGAAAGGTCTTTTAAAATGATATAAAGTTTTCTAAAAAACATTTTTCTTAAAGTGAACGGTTTTTGAGATATCAGCTCTCAAAGTCGTAAAAAGTATGTCCCCCCCCCCTCTATTTTTATAACTACGGGGTATAAAATTCTAAAAAAAATAGAGGTGATGCATGCTAATTAACTCTTTCAACGATTTTTGGTTTGATCAAAGTATCTCTTATAGTTTTTGAGATAGGTTGATTTAACTGTAATTTTGGCAGGTGTATAAATTGACATAATAAGTTTATTATATTTGCTGCTACGGAACCCTTTGTGCGCGAGCCCGACTCGCACTTGGCCGGTTTTTTACACATCAATTAACAAAATTCCATGAAGTCATGGCTGGTTTCAATTCAAAAGGAGTTTTCACATCAAATAATTAAAAACTTCGCAACAGAAAACTTTTTCGTGTCAACGAGTTTTAAGCGGTTTACAGACGGAACAAAAGCCGTCCTTTGACTATGAGCATTTGTGTAAAGAGATTACCTTCATAATTTAAACAGCAACCCTTTTCTTAATTAGTTCTTAACCTGCCTTTAAAAAAAATACAGGAAAATACACACCACTGAATGTTTGTAAACTGTTTTACATCGCGAAATTGTGTAGAAACTTTGGTTAGTACTCTTGTATTGTGTCGTAATACACATTTAATACGTCTTCTTTTATAACTCGTGCTAAAGTTTTATCCAATTGTAAGTTTTTTCATATTTATCAAACCGTTTAACATCGAATAAATAAGCGAATAAAACACTTCAGACTAATTTATTACATTCTGCAATAGACACTTATCGCAAAAAAACATTCCATGTTCTACTAGTAATATACCTAAATAGCGTGATAAATTAACTTTTTTACGTATAATATATGCCTTAAAAAATATATGTGACACTTTTAACTTCCCTTTATGTATAGTATATTGTAAAGATTTTATTAAAGGGCAGTGTTACTTTTCTATATTCAAAATGTAACCTTTTAACAATAAAAATGTGACACTCCACTCACTAAAATCTTCGTTCTCTGCAGTTTTTTTTTAACAGTTTTATAACTTTTTAGTAGTTTAACTATTACCATAACTTTCTTAACTGAACTTTTATGCGCCGAAAACAATCCTGAAAAAAATCACTTTACACTTTTTTTCAAAAAAATTTTTCGGGCACTGTAGAAAAAACCACTTACCTGACAGCACTGTAGCTCCGACGTCGACCGGCGTACAGACGGCAACAAGTGTTGTGGTGCCGCCGCCCCAGCCTTATATAGAGCCTGACGCCGCCCACCGCAATGGGCGGCGCACTAACGCGTTCGCGATTCAATTTGAGAAATCAAAATTATGCGATAATCGGGTTTGCCGGTCAACGCAGAAATGCGTTAATGTTCAGTGCCTACGCTCGTGGTGACGGATTTTAAGTAGACTTTTTTTTTTTTTTTTCTTAAGTTTTTTTTTATCACGCTGACCATTAAAACTTGCTAATAATTGAAATACGTAAATAAATAAACATTATAGGAGAAAAAGGAAAGGTGGGTTAAATTGTGGCGTAGGCTAGAAGCTGGCAACCTGTCACTGCAATGTCACAATTTCGATTTCTTTGAACCCCTTTTTGCCAAGAGTGGCACTAAAACTTGAGTAGTTCATGTGCATGTATCTATTATAGGAGAAAAAATCTTGTACTTTTGGTCGCACTGAAGCTTAATATGTAGGCTACTACATACCCGCTAGGCCGCTAGGATAACTGCTAGGTTAAATCTGTTTTCTAATAGTTGCCTACTTATATTCGAGTCTCGAGTTGGGATGAAAGTTTTCAGTATTTTATGTAATAAAATTAGTACATTACGACACAAGTGCGTAAAAAAGGAGGTGGCGATAACTTAAAACACGACCGAAGGTAGTGTTTTAAATCGACACGAGTTACGAATTTTCTTTTTCGCACGTGTATCGTACGACGTTTTTCAGTACAGATGGCCATCTGAAGTTTTCACCTGACATATAATGAAACACTACTTCTCACACTAGTGCGTAAAAAAACACCATCTGTATTGCAATAGTACATTTCGTTATAAGTGTGAGAAGTATGTCATTACTTCACGAGTCGAAGTGAAGAATGACATTCTCGCACGTGTGACGAACGACGTTTTTAATAAAGTTGCGAAAAAACACTACTACAACGAAATAAAATGATAAACAATCCGAACTCCCAATTTTCGCAATGACATTGACGCATTTTTTGACAATTCAAAGGCGTATCTTTGAAGTTTTTAAACTTGCGTGCATATTTTCGATTTTGCTATTCATCTAACACAATTTATTTATTTCATTGGGTGCCATATTGACTCTACTTTAAAAACTGATGGTCCTTTGATTTAATCCCGGCAAGAAGGTGTAATATCCATAATAATATTGAAATAAAACATTTACGATTTGGGACGATTGTCTAATAATATATCTACATTTTAATTTGCCTCGATGTATTGCAAATAACATAGAATAATTATGACAAATCGCGTAACATTATTAAGGTTTTTGAACGTGCTTGCATTAAGTTAAAACATGGTAGACGCCTCTACTTTATCAGAAGACGCGTTTCGTTCCATTCATGTTCTGTTTACACGACTCATTATGACCTGTTTTTCAAAGTATAAACCATTTTATAAATTATGTTTAGTATGACTAAAAGTAAACAATTACATATGAAATATCAATGTTATAAACATTAATCACTTAATAGTATGTTTATAGTTTTATTCCGTCTTAGTAAAATAGACTAATATTAAAACAGCTCGGTATGTAGTCGTAAAATGGAACGCATACTTTTTACGCACTAGTGCGTAAAATACAACTTCTCGCACGCTAAACAGCCAAAAAACGGGCACTTTTTGAGCAACTGTGTTAAAAATGTTATTTTACCCGTTGAACTCTTTAATTTTAATAACAAGAGTACCAAAGAGAACTTTAAAAACCTGACGATTGGTTGCGTTGCTCATAGAAAATCTTAATCACGTTTATATTTTCGAATAAACCGAGACCATATAATATATTATCAGCTTTACAAATAAGACAAACAGTACAGATTCTAATAAAAATGTTAGTTCCAAATAGAAACATTGCAGTAGTTTCGAAGAAAAATCGTTACACCCCGATTTGAGTGTGATTTGTTGTCCATTATCGGACTAGTAATTTTGCCCTAATTTTTCACACCAAACGAAATCTGTCAGGACCTTTTTACCCTACTACGGCGAAGAAAAAGAAAGCTTTTTTGGTCTATGGGCGAATCAACTTTTTGACCAACTCAATGACAAGTACAATTTCACCCTGAGTAATGAATTTTACACTTCCATGGTGTATAAAATATTCAAGGCCACTGTTAAACTCATCATCATCATCATCAGCCTATCGCAATCCACTGCTGGACATAGGCCTCCCCAATTTCACGCCACCGTTTCCGATCTTCGGCTGCTCGCATCCAGCTGCTGCCAGCCATCCTGCGCAAATAAACTCAATCCTGTTAAACTCAATAAACCGAAACTTTATTCATTAGAAGTTCGATTTTTTTGTAAGTCCAGAGACATTTTGAGTAACACCAAAGATACTCAAAACTGTCTGTAAAAAGTTGATTCGCCTATAAGTGCAGTTTAGTCCATTGGCTGGACACATCGCAGACATTCTAAACATCGCAGGCCACTTTAGTCAGTTTGATGTCTGAGCGAGGAACCAAGAACAATATTTTTAAACTGACGACCGATCTGGCTCACTCGGTATAGTAACCCTGCTGCTGCTGAGCCGCGGTCCTCGGTTTAAATCCCGGTAAGGGCATTAGGCTACTTGACCCTTTTTTTTTTAATCTGTCTTATATGACTAAGTACTGTCCAATTAACCGAAATAAAATATTAATATATTTTATTATGACCTTAAAACAGCATAAAATATTTTTAAAGTATACTTTTACGTAATCAGGTGAAAACAATACAGTCATGTTAATCTAGAGATTGTTTGTGCATCAGGTCATTATATTCGAAAACAACATTTTCTGACTTTTAAGTATAAGGCATAAAGTTCATTATTTCAGTGATTGTTTTGACATGAATTAAGTTCAATTCGATGACGTCACTACATCGCTGACAGCGTTTTCGGTGGCCAAAATAAAAATAAATTACACAGTCATCATACACGAAAATACGTATTACAAAGATATATCACTTTTTCACCTTATTGCATTGTAATACCCAAAATATACCGTATAATATTGGTTTTTTATGTCTATGTCAAATACTCAGATATTTGTTCCTGAGTTATGGATGTTTTCTATGTATTTATCTATTTAAGTATGTATAATATACATTGTATATCGTCGCTTAGCACCCATAGTACAAGCTTTGCTTAGTTTGGGGCTCAGTTGATCTGTGTAAGGTGTCCCCAATATTTATTTATTATTTATAAAACTTTCATGAGTAGGTGTTGTTCACTAAAAGGACTTTTAGTTGGTTTACTTCTGAGTAAATCTGGGCGCATGGGCCAGCCAATCCCTGACGCTGGTTAGCGATTGACGTAGTAAATTAACAAATGCCTATGTCGCACTTGCGAAAAAGAAATAGTGGTTGCGTATCATTTGATCGAAGCGTGGGCGATGAAGCGATGAGCAACTTCTCTTTGGGCCCTGGGACAGAATAGCTACTAATTTTGGTAAATAAGATATTAATCTATTCATTTTACGACCCCAATAAATGTATATTTGGAACTGTTTTACGACCCCAATAAATGAATATTTAGAACTGACCTATCAAAAGAACGAAATAGTATACAAATCAAATAGGGTAACAGTGGGCCCTGGCCCCGTAGACGAATGGCATTTCTGCGACGCGAAACGAAATCGAAACGCCGCAGAAAAGTAGTCTGGCTCTGTCTGGCGCGCAAGAGCGATAGAGATAGATAACTACGAAAGAGATATTTATTGTGAGCGTTTCGTGAGCGTTTGTGAATTCGGCTACGCACACAGGTTTCATTTAGTGAGCTGTGTGCAATAGCGTCGTGTAAAACGTAAAATTTTCCCACCTTTTTATTCGTAACTTAAGTTTCTTCATCCGATCCAAATCGTATTTCGAGTTACTTACTTGACGTATATCTTAAATTTTAAATCGCTCTATCTTATACTTTTAAACGAGCAATTCTTGTATATTTATTTATTTATTTATATATACCGACGATCTCGGAAACCGCTCTAACGATTTCGCTGAAATTTGTTATGTGGGGGTTTTCGGGGGTGAAAAATCGATCTAGCCTTAGATCTCGAAAAACGTGAATTTTCGAGTTTTCATGAGTTTTTCTTTCGCGTTAGTAAACATAAAATATGACAAAAATATCACCGGACTGTCCACATCGAGTTCAAAACCCTTGATCATGATCAGCAGTGAGATTCTCCCAATCACCTTTCATTTATTGTTTCTTTTTCTAAACAGTAAAACAGACAATATATTTTCTGAAAATATTTGCCATCGACTTCAACGTAATCCTACTTAATATTCTAAAAGCAAACTAGGTTTACTATTTGAGAAAATTACAACTGTCATTGAAGTTTACATGCGACAAAGTGTCTGCTTATTTCAAAAGGGTAAAAAGACTTTTGTACTACTTATGTGCTTATATTTGTGTCTTTATCGTAAGCTATTTTGATCGTAGATTTACTTATTCGTCTTTTGAACACCTTTATACCTAAATATCTAAAAGAGTTAGTTCGAAGGAAAATTACATTGCTGGAGTAAATATTTTATTATTATTATCATTGTCGTTTACTGTGGTGAAAACCTATATAGTTACCAAAGACATATTATGTAACTCCGTATAGACAGCTACAGTTTAAGAAAAAACGTACCTCAGATCCATATAGGAAAAGGTACGGTGGCCTAGATGGCGTTACACCTTTGGGGCATGCTCGGCTAGATGGCGCTAATATAAATATTTGACATTTTAACACATATCAAGCTAATAATATGGGCCAAATTGTCAAACCTGAGGTTTAAAGGTTTAAGCTTGTGTCGAGAGATGGCAGTCTATGCACTTTGATTACATATTTTACTTTGACAGTAGCTCTATAATACTCGATCCTCTTTGATAGTAATAACGTAGGTGTAAAAATCGTACAGTTAGCTATAGTGATAAAATATCTGTAAAAGGATAGTCACTCATATAAAATGACGGATGCAAAAAATGCAGCGGATAGCAACATTAAATAAATAAATAAATAAATAAATAAATATTATAGGACATTCTTAATCAGACCTACACATGTGTGTACAAATTCTGTCAATGTCACTGACGTCACTGTCAGAAACCGTTCTGACAGTGACAATGACAGCCACAAATTCGTCCACATGTTGTTACCGTTATGTGTGCAAACGTCGACTAATAAAGTGTCGTTAAAAGTCATTCTGACAGTGACATTGACAGCCACAAATTCGTACACATTTTGTTACCGGAACGAGTGCACACGACGACTACATTTTGTTATTGTATCAATACGGTCGCATTGTTTGCACGACGTTACCACGCGTTATGTCAAATAAATAAATAAATAAATATTATAGGACATACTTACACAGATTGACTGAGGCCCACGGTAAGCTCAAGAAGGCTTGTGTTGTGGGTACTCCAGACAACGATATATATAATATATAAATACTTATATACATAGAAAACATCCATGACTCAGGAACAAATATCTGTGCTCATCACACAAATAAATGCCCTTACCGGGATTCGAACCCGGGACCGCGGCGCAGCAGGCAGGGTCACTACTGACTGCGCCAGACCGGTCGTCAAAACATTGCCAGTACAGTTAGCTGCAGGCGTCCGTAAAATAATAATGTTTACTGTAGCCGCTTTTTGTGTGATGATTTTCATGTCTGGCGTTTTGAAGATTATCTCAAAACACCTAATTCTTATATTAGTACGAGTTCTTAACCAGATCTATAGTCCCGTCTGGCAGAAAGCATGAAACTTGGCATGTATATAGGTTATAGGGTTATAAGAAAAAATAGAAGTAGGAACACGCCGAGGTGTCAATGTTTCCCCTTCTTCTTCCCACTTTTGTATCCCTGTTTTCAGTTTTTTTATATTTCCATGAAAATCGTAAAAGCTACAATAATAACGTCTAAGAGAAGTGTATTCTCTATAAAATTCTCTACAATATTGTCTTTGGAAGTATATACCCTCCTAAGCTGGAAACATTTATTTTGTTTTTGAATTTAGAACCTTTTGTAACTAATAAAATATCAAAATCAAGTTTGGAATACGAGTATGTACCTACAACAATTTGTACACGAGGATTTAGAAGGCTGTAATGTGGCGTGTCGCTCATCAGTATACCAATCTACCTACTACCCACTATTTTCCAGCACTACGTCAAACCTCTCAACTCTCTAATTCAAGTTGCATGGATGCATTAACCTGCATAGTTCTAAGTTGGCGCCACTTATCGTCTGCCAACTTGATTACGTGACTTTGAATTTTGAACATGTGTTGAACGTTATAGCTGTCTGACATTTGAGAAGCAAAGTTTCAGTTTAATCCCTTTATAGGACACTGCACCGTCCGTCCCTATCGCACTTACGACGTGTCTGACGGTCGCGTGACCGTCGCGCGACCGTCGCCGTCACGTCTCATACTTCCATATCGATAAGGTTTGATTTCGTATGCGTCGCATCGCCGTCGCGCGACCATCGCGCGACCGTCGCCCACGCAAGCCGCGGCGTTACAAATAGTGTGATAGGGACGGTCTGATGTTTTTTTATCGGTTTTATCGGTGCAGTGTCCCATATTATAAGACTAAGAAAAAAACAATGGCGTCATCACTTGAATTCACAATTTTTTGAGTCTTGCCCGTTAAAGGGCAATTATACGTCAGAATTATTGATATAATGCAGTGCGTCATTAGGTACTGCTTACTATATCATTTATCCAGTATTCTCATATTTTTTTTTCTAAAATTACAATTTCATCAGGTGCAGGTATTATTTTAATTAAAATAAAACAATAAAAAATATTTACAATAAAGACGCTTCTTCATACATTTCAGTTTTAATCTTATAAATCATCATAAACATTAAATTTATATCCTTCCGTGTGCTCATCTTATACTGGGGACGCTATTGCTATGTCTTGTATGGGAACCCTGCATTTTATGATTAAGCACTGAAACTTGGCACAGTTGTTCATTGGGTGGCCCTGAGTAGATAAAGATCGGGAGGCATCGAGAGCCCCCCTTAATTTAGGAGGGAGGAGGGGGGGAAGGCTGGCGCCTCCGCGCTTCCTTTGAAACCATATTTCTCTAAAACTATACAAAATAGGGCATGTGATATATCATTTTCGGATAAATGAAGGACGAGGAATTAATTTTTGGAACAAAAAACATGTATTTTAGAACAAAAATACAAAATAAAATGGGAAAATCTGAAAACGATATTTTTTTTTATACATATTATTGCACATTTTATGAAAACTGTAATGGTTTTTTCTAAATAAAAAATATTATTTAATAGCTACATTTATCTAGTTTTAGAAAATGTATAATTTGTTATAGAAAAATATTATACGACGAGTGATAAAAAATAATTTACATCGCCCGATAGGGTGATTTGAATGCTCATTTCAATAAGTTTTGTCAATGATTTCAGGTATAATCACTATTTTTAACACACGCAAGCCGTAATCATTGTATTTTATGGCTATTTTAGTGATTAATGTACTTAAAATAAAAAAATACAAAAATTAAAAAAATAAAAATATGATAACTTTTTTATAACATTATCCTATTTTGTTCTTTCTATACAATATATATCTAAAAGCAATAAATATGAATGAAAAGCCACATTTATGTAGTTTATAAAAATATATAGTTTGTTATATAAATATATTACGAAACGCGAGATAAAAATAATGAAAGTGACGTGGCCGGGCGATCTTGATGTACGGTACGGGACGGGGCAGCTTGTATGATTCGATGAGGTGAGGTAAAGGTACTCAAAGCTCTCAAAAAGTGTAGTTATTTAGAGTATTTCAACTTAAACAACATACTCCTATATAGTCTGAATTTAACTATTTATATTACATGAAATGATCGATTGATATGATAGGTCAGATATATACATCTGATCTTAATACATCTTGTGAAATAGTATTTATCTATATGATTTGCCTAATTTATGGATAATTCTTACTTGACATATTTATTATTCCAGATCTGCGTCCTGTACTTTGGTTAACGAGTGCCGAAAATAGTTATTAACCAAAAAAGACCGCCAAATTAACATCATTTCACCGACAAAAGCTGCCTTGCACCATTTTTGTAAGGGTTATAGGTATATCAAGGTGTCCATTTATTGGGTCAACTAAACCCAATTCAAAATTTGCCATTATTTGCTACTTGTGGCTGGACGAAAGTCTGTAACAATTGGTATTTGGGAGCCTACTTGCCCGCAACGTTGCCTGTTGCTGCAGAAACATGCCTCGAAATTGTCGGATGCAGGTGTAAAAAACAGTGCCGCGTAAGGTGCAATCGTAAAAAAAGACTTTTTAAATTAAATGTTCGGAGCTGATGTGCTTATGCAGTGGATGTTGTGATATATACATAATTAAATTCAGACTATTCATGTTGTTTTATTTGAATAACACAAAATAGCTACACTTTTTGAGAGCCTTGAGTACTAGCCCCGATACACATGTTTTCGTCTAGTCAGACCATTTTTTGAGCAAAAGCAATGTCTTAGTTCAAAAATCATTAATGTTTAATGCTAATACGAATCTAGTTTATTTTTTATGGCACTATTGCGCAATAACTAACTATCATTGATACTGAAAGGAAGAATATGACGATTTTTATTTTATCTTTTATGGATGGGTAAAACCGATTTAAGGAGGCCCAAAGGAAGTAACTAAATTCTGCTAGTAAACTAAAAAATCTTCAAGCCTATGCATGCAGAACTGCTTCAGGAGAGGAGAACGTGATTAAGACATTTTTTTTGCAAAATAAGTCACATGCAATTTTATTTTACAATCAAAATAAACTATATTATAGGACTTTTACAATTTTCTGTACTGGGTCGTGATATACCTACATGTGTAAACGTTATTAGAATAAGTATATTTCTGTATTACTAGACGAACTCCACTGCATAGCGGGTAGTACCTTTACCTCACCACATCGAATAATGCAAGCTGACCCGTAGATTACAATTTTCATTATTTTTTATCTCGCGTTTCGTAATATATTTATATAACAAACTATATATTTTTCTAAACTGCATAAATGTGGCTTTTTATTGATATTTATTGCTTTTAGATATATATTGTGTAGAAAGAACAAAATAGGATAATGTTAAAAAAAATTATCACATTTTTAATATTTTTAAAATTTTTGTATTTTTTTTTATTTTAAGTACATTAATCACTAAAATAGCCATAAAATACAATGATTACGGCTTGCGTGTGTTAAAAATAGTGATTATACCTGAAATCATTGACAAAACTTATTGAAATGAGCATTCAAATCACCCTATCGGGCGATGTAAATTATTTTTTATCACTCGTCCTATAATATATTTCTATAACAAATTATACATTTTCTAAAACTAGTTAAATGTAGCTATTAAATAATATTTTTTATTTAGAAAAAACCATTACAGTTTTCATAAAATGTGCAATAATATGTATAAAAAAAAATCTCGTTTTCAGATTTTCCCATTTTATTTTATATTTTTATTCTAAAATACATTCTTTTTGTTCCAAAAATAAATTCCTTGTCCTTCATTTATCCGAAAATGATATATCGCATGCCCTATTTTGTATAGTTTTAGAGAAATATGGTTTCAAAGGAAGCGCGGCGGCGCCAGCCTTCCCCCCCTCTTCCCTCCTAAATTAAGGGGGGCTCTCAATGCCTCCCGATCTTTATCTACTCAGGGCCACCCAAAGAACAACCTGTGCCAAGTCTCAGTGCTTAATCATAAAATGCAGGGTGTTGTGCAATAGCGTCCCCAGTATTATGGCCTATTTATATGGTTAGCATTCTGTTGAAGTACTTTTAGCACACCAATAAAATATCTACCGCAATGTACTGAAATTAGTAAACAAGTTCTTGCACCCTGTAAATAGGCCATCCCTAATTCGAAAAATTTGGTAAGAGCAACTTATTTTAAGAAACATAGCCATTACTTAGGTAGTTAGTAGGGGTAGCTAGAAAACCCGTGAAAGTTCATTAAGGATGTCACCACTAACAAAAACAAACCCCGAAAATACTCCTCAACTACTCAGATGCGTAGATGGCAACGCAAACACTGGCTTTCGTCAAGAGATTTGAAAAATCAGGATTGGCAATTCGTTAAATAATGTTTACTGAGTTGCTATGAAAAACGTATTACCCAATGAGACACTGATTGTTTATTAACCCTATTATTAACTTGAAGGCGAATGATAATACAATGGAATCAGGCGTTACTTTGTGGAAATCTATGTTCATCAAAATCTAGAAGATTGCTTTGCTAATTTGCGTGTAAAAATTGTATTCGTTGATTCGCAAAGCAATGTTCTATATTTTTTTGGCGAATGATAATGATAATTTCCACTGAACATTATCGTTTCTGGTGGACTCCAATCGGATCGGGTATCGGATCTACAACACGATTAGCTGATGAGTTTGTATTACGCGCGTCATGATTCGCTTGTGTACAGTGGTATGCATCACTTTTAGCACAGTATAATAAAGAGTACTATCGTACAGTATGGCCACTCCAGCTCCCCGCTGAAAGTGCCGCCCATCCCCTCTCGGTTACCTCACAGTTAACGGCTGTCAAAAACGCGAACAGTCGACCTGTCATATTTCACTCATACAAGCATAGTACGCGTTCACCTACACGAGCTTAGACTGTGTGCTAGGAACGCGCCTCTTTCATATATTTGATCGCCAGTGACCGAGTTGTGCTTTTTGTGTCCTTATGCCAAGTCCTTAAAAAGAAACATCTAAGTCAAAGTCTTTGTTTCTTAAAATCCGACCGTGAACTTAGAAATCTTATTGCCATTGCTGGCCTCGCATGGCCTCACATACTACAAGTGAGGATGGAACTTAAAACATCATCATCATCCTTGCGTTTTCCCGGCATATGCCACGGCTCAGTGGAGCCTGGGGTCCGCTTTGACAACTAACCCCATGATTCGGTGTAGGTAGACATGTAGGCATTTGGTTTTACGAAAGCGACTGCCATCTGACCTTCCAACCCGAAGGGAAACTAGACCTTATTGGGATTAGTCCGGTTTTCTCACGATATTTTCCTTCACCGACAAGCTATCAAATGACATTTCGCACGTAAGTTCCGAAAAACTAATTGAAACGAGCCACGACCTCCGAATTGAAAGTTGCACGCTCTTACCGCTAGGCCACCAGCGCTTTTGGAACTCAAAGCATCATGAGTCACTATTTGGAAAAATGGCAATCAAATCTACTTAAATCTATTTTAACCCTTATACTTCCTTAAATCTTTTGTAACCCTGGAACTTACAATTACAAAATTGTCTAAGGCTCAAAATAAGCGAGCAAGGAATATCATCCGTTAAAGCGATGCACAAAAATGTATGCAAATATAAGTTTAATGTTAGGTACTGAAATTGTAAAAATGTCTAGGTGTATTTTGATAATGCTGATGAATGCCGATGCTGCTACGCGAAAAGTCCTTCCCACGATCGACTTCTTCTTCTTCGTTCGACTTCAACACGAGAACCGTTGATAACGCCCAGTTTTTCCCGACAATAGCGGTGGGAGACGATGGGCAAACAAAGGATGATTGGACTGGAATGGCTGAGACGGCGCCCACGGCCGGGAATCGAACCGGCACTCTGACCTGGTTATGTGGCAATTCCTGGATAGTGGCGCAGTTAGAAATGGAAAGGTAAAGTAAGTTTTATGCATAAAATGCAGCGAAAACGCAATGCTTTTAACACTTTCGAAACCGGGCTCTACGCGGCGCTACGACATTTTCGCTACATACGGGGAAACCCATGTAATCGGCTACGCTTCTACGAGCGGTGTACCCGACAGTCGGGTTCTTGGTAGCGAAAGTGGGCACTCCCATTGTAAATGATAATTAAATGACATTTTCCCTTCACTAGCTCGGAAACACGTGTTTTATCCTGTAATGCCAGCGGGTAAATAGGCATTTTATCCACTAGTAGATAAAGGGTAAATCTAGTGATGAAGATGATTTACCACCTGTGTAACTACTGGAAGCAGTTATAAACGCGTTTTTTTCGTTGTACTTTCCTCCTTATAGTGAGAGAAAAAGTTTTGTGTTACACACGGGTGCAAATGTATTTAAAACTCGCAAGTTCAGGATTCTATTCTGGAACCACTCACTTCGCTCGTGATTCATATAGAATCCTTTCGCTTGCCCGTTTTTCAATTCCACACTCGATGTTAAAATACAACTTTGCACCCTTGTATAACAAGTACCTAACTGTAAATATTTTCTTTAACGGGGTCAACGCATTCGCTTTCGCTTCACTAACAGTATTAAGTATTATTTTAAACGTCATACCACAGAATATATAATAGTACAAGTACAGAAGGCCCACTGCTTTGATGTACACGAAATGCCGCCTTTTTAAATACCTACAAAATTCTTACAAAGAAACGAGCCGCACGTGCGCTGCGTCCGGTGATAGGGTTACCAATGGATCCAAACGAATTAATACTCACATAAAATGTTATACTAATATATTCAAGTCTTGGGTACTTTCTAGGTATATATACTATATTTATATATTTTTGTTCAAGTTCCAACATCACAAGTCTTATTGAACTTTTCCGTGGGACTTAATCAGTAGTAGATCTAAGTAAGAATGTCTTATAGTATTTATTTTATTCAATATGTCTATTAAGTCTAAGTATTATTAGCCATTCCACACGCGGACATCGCTTAAAAAAACCTCGCGACGTAAAGACAAGTAACAATAGAAAGTGCGAACGTGCATTCCGTAAGAACGCGCGCAACCCCTGAGTAGGCCGCAAACTCGCGGCCGCCAGGATGTACTTGTAGCGCGGCGATAGAATCGCGGAGTGAGCCGCCCCTGGTCATACTTCTATGAAATTGTAAAGTATAGGTACATAACCCTTGAGTAGCCGGGGCTATCAAATGACGCCGTTGCCAATTTAACTAAGCTTTATATGACTAAGTGAATTGTAATTTTACCTTAACACGAAAAGTGTAATGTAATTTTATTTTTTTAGTATGTAACTGTTGGTAGCGCTATTTTCTCCATACAGGAAATATTTTCGTGATTTTCATGAAATTTAGTATAATATTAAAAATGAATGGTAGCCACACTGGTCCCTTTTCAGTGCAACATTAAACATTTATCACTTTGTAATAGTGCGGCGCCACGTTTATTGGGCCATCAAGTTGCATACCAATAAATGGTATGGGACATTACAATACTGTTCTATTGCTCAGTTTTAAAATGGATTAAGAGGCCATGAAACTCATAGTTTTTACAACTTTTTACAAAGTTTAAATGAGTAGGAAATGCAAATTATACTGTTATTTTATGCAGTGCACGAAATAAAGCACCACATAATTCGAAGAAAAATATGGACAGTAGTGATGTTTAAACATAATTTCTTTTTAATAAGTCAAAGAGAAAGATATAAAGTAAATGAATTGACCGTGACGTCACTCCTTAGTATTTCATAATAATTCCATATTAGCAAATCGTTTTGATGTCTTAAAAAGCAGCTAATTTGACTAGTAGGAAAATTCTTAGCCCATGATCGGTTACACAGGAAATTACACGTAATCACCGGTTAGATAATACAAAGGGCTAGTTTTCTACTAGTCAAATCAGATTCTTTTAAAAAACTGTCAAAACGATTTGCTAATATGGAATTACTATGAAATACTGAGGAGTGACGTCACGGTCTATTCATTTACTTTATATCTTTCTCTCTGACTTATTAAAAAAAAAATGTTTAAACATAACTACTGTCCATATTTTTCTTCAAATTATGTGGTGCTTTATTTCGTGCACTGCATAAAATATTTTATTTTAAGTAATATGAAACTAGCCTATTATGATTATAACATATGTTCGTATCCATTTTGTTTTTAAATATGACCTAATTCTTCTAATTCCATTACTGAAAAATTTAAAGTACTTAGGTACTTTCGTTTAATTATGCATGACCTGTCAATTATTCAAAAAATATTTGTTTACAAACAATATGACGCAACCAACGTACACGTGTTTTTGACACGGTCGCATAAATTGTGACTGTCAGTTCGTATCAGGATCTGCCTGTTCTCTTCACAAGAAAATTGTTCGCGGCTGTTACCAGTGTCTAGTTCAACTTGATCTTTCTAAACTGTATTTTTTGCCGCGCAACAAAGCATATTTTTTAACCCCCGACGCAAAAACGACGGCGTGTTATAAGTTTCTGTCTGTTTGTCTGTCTGTCTGTGTGTGTGTGTGTGTCTGTCTGTGCCCCGAACGGATAAACCGATTTCGACTCAGTTTTTTTTGTTTGAAATCTGAGATAGTCGGGAGTGTTGGCCATGTCTTGTAAAAATCGGTACAAGTTGTCGCGGTCGGAGGATTTTTCAAAATTTTAATTTTGTAGTTAGGTTATTATGGAAAGCTTTACCACATTACGCTAATTACAACGTCCCGTATATACGTTGCAGCTTTTCGGTCAACAGGGGTACGTAGCCAAAATACGTACGTAGTACGTAACCATTATGAGATCACCAATGCATAATATGGAGAAGTATATCATGTGGCGAATAAATGGTAAACGCGCTTGCGGTGAGGCTTGTAAGAGATGGTCTGACTGTGTGAAGAAGTCGACTGGCGGGATCTTATACCGTGCAGTCCACATGGCTTATGACCGCGTTCAATGGAGACACACTACTTATGGTCACAATCCTCAGCATTGAGGAAACGAGGAAGAAAACGTAGCCAAATGCATAAACGCTCACCATAATATCGTTTTCGTAGCTATCTACTCTGTCGCTCTTAGGTATTGGCGCGACAGAGCTAGACTGCATTTCTGTCGGCGTCTGGCGTCGCAAAATGCCATTCGGCTAGCAGGCCAGGGCACTTACGATGCTAAATTCACAAACGCTCACGATAATATCGTTTTCGTAGCTATCTATCTTTATCGTTCTTCCGTATTGGTGCGACCGAGCCAGATTCCGCTTTGGTCGGCGTCTAACGTCAACAAATTATAGCTAGACAGTTTGAGTCGATCAGACTCGTCGCGATTTCTGTAAAAGAAACTTTGAGCGCTGGGATTCCATAGACCTAGAGTTTAAACGCTAAATGGTACACAATTGGCAATCCCTACTACTACTACTAAAGATATCTCGTAGACTACGGAGTAGTTGAGTTAAAAACTCTTAGTTGTCAGGCACAAGTATCGACAAGTATCGCCATTATGTGTAACATTTATGTAGGTGCAGATGTAGTCATCATCCTCCTTGCGTTATCCCGGCATTTGCCACGGCTCATGGGAGCCTGGGGTCCGCTTTGACAACTAATCCCAAGATTTGGCGTAGGCACTAGTTTTTACGAAAACGACTGACATTTGACCTTCCAACCCGAAGGGTAAACTAGACCTTATTGCAATTAGTCCAGTTTCCTCACGATGTTTTCCTTCACCGAAAAGCGACAGGCAAATATCAAATGACATTTCGCACATAAACTCCGAAAAACTCATTGGTGCGAGCCGGGGTTCGAACCCGCGACCTCCGGAACGTAAGTCGCACGTATTTACCGCTAGGCTACCAGCGCTCTTGCAGGTGCAGATGTAGTGGAAGGTTTTCCTTCGTATTTTTCGGAAACGTTCGTATTTGTAATGCTGCATAGTTCAGACAGTGTCAGTACGTCTTTTACTGAGTCTGACTGAAATAGCATGACATGTTCGTACCTATGTTTAATAACCTGACCGATTTTCATGAAACATGGCTAAGAACACTCCCAAATACTCAGCTTTCAGACAAAAAAAACTAAATCTAAATCGGTTCATCCGTTCGGGAGCTACGATGCCACAAACAGACACACACACACAGACAGACAGACAAACAGACAGGCAGGCAGACAGACAGATGGACAGACAGACAGACACACGTCAAACTTATAACACCCCGTCGTTTTTGCGTCGGGGTTTAATGATGGAAAGTCTTTTCGCACTATATCCATATCTAGTGATTATCATAATTTGCGAATAACAGTCTACACAGCTCCCCTATTAACTCATTTACACGATATGAACCAGACATACAAAATGTTCCGAACATAATGTAGTTTCGTAACAAGCAGACATATTCGAACAATGCTAATAAGATCGTATTTCAACATCGGTACAAAAAATAAGATAAGGTAAGGTTTTGATGACTATAACCTCCAAGATTTAGCGTAGGCAGTTATGAAGGTTTCCTCACTATGTTCACCGGAAAACGGCTGGCAAATACATACATACATACAATCACGCCTGTATCCCATAAAGGGGTAGGCAGAACACATGAAACTACTAAAGCTTCAGTGCCATCACTCTTGGCAAATAAGGGGTTGAAAGAAAACGAAACTGTGACATTGCAGTGACAGGTTGCCAGCCTCTCGCCTACGCCACAATTTAGCCCATATCTCATAGTCGGCTGGCAAATATCAAACGATATTTCGTACATCCGAAAAACTCGTTGGTCGAGCCGGGGTTTGAACCCGTGACCTCCGGATTAAAAGTCGTACGCACTTTCCGCTAGGTCACCCAGCGCTTCTCTATAATTCAGAAACGTTATAATTAGTCAGTTATAGTAGTTTCCCGTGTGGTGACGGGTTAAGAAATTCACCACCCCCTTTCTTCCCGTGGGTGTCGTAGAAGTCGACTGTAGGATATGGGTTAAATTGTGGCGTAGGCGAGAGGCTGGCAACCTGTCACTGCAATGATGCCACAATTTCGTTTTCTTTCAACCCATTTTTGCCAAGAGTGGCACCGAAACTTGAATAGTTCATGTGCTCATGTTATAATTAAATATCGTAGGAAGCAAAGACTGGATAGGTTATTAGCGAGGTAATAAACGTGAGATTGCTGGGACGGTATCGTGTCACTAGATGATAAAACTATAACGTAAGAACCAGCGACATTATCTATGCACAGATTGGTTTACATAAAAAAATCCGAAGTTACATAGGTAAATCTAATTTTATTGGTAGGTTTATTTTTTGAGTTTAGGTCTAAATCTTTTGATGTTGAGAATACTTAATAGTCGACACATTGAGTTTAAAGTACTTACTTACACTGTAGCCCGTGTGGTGACGGGTTAAGAATTTCACCACCCCCTTTCTTCCCGTGGGTGTCGTAGAAGGCGACTGTAGGATATGGGTTAAAGTGTGGCGTAGGCGAGAGGCTGGCAACCTGTCACTGCAATGTCACACTTTCCTTTTCTATCGACCCCTTATTTGCCAAGAGTGGCACTGAAACTTGAGTAGTTTCATGTGCTCTGCCTACCCCTTCATGGGATACAGGCGTGATTGTATGTATGTTTGTATGTATGTGCTTACACTGTATTATTGAAGGGGGCGTCCATTAATCGCGTCATACTGCATAGGGGGGAGGGGGTCATGAAAAAATCACCAAATATCACCATGGGGGGTGGGGGGGTTAGGAACATATCACGTGTATTTTTTTTGTTACACTAACGTAAAGAAAAAAACATATTTCTGAGCTATTTTTATATCAACTTTTACAGTCAGAACTTGCGTTGTGCAGTGCAAAGAGAACAGAATATAATAGAATATAATTTATTCGTGAACACAGTCAAGATTAATTACACATTACAACACAAACAGAAAGGAATGAAGTGCCACGAAATGGCCCCATCTCAGCGTGTTGCTGGTGGCTTCCAGCGCTGATCTTCCGATGAGACCATCAAGTGAAAAAAAACCCAAACTAAACATTTTTTTCCACTTTTTATTTTACCACTTTGTTGGCGTGATTGATATACATATTGGTACCAAATTTCAGCTTTCTAGTGCTAACGGTCACTGAGATTACCCGCGGACGGACGGACGGACGGACAGACAGACAGACATGGCGAAACTATAAGGGTTCCTAGTTGACTACAGAACCCTAAAAAGACGAAACAAAAATGAATGTACATACATGTAATATTCAAACGCACTCGACACTTTCAAAAGATTTGGTAACTCCTTGCAGCCCCAGTGAGTGAAATTCGTAATTTGAGTTTTTTTTCTTTTAAGTCCAATTTAGGCTTGACTATATATATATTTCTTATAGGTTTTCTTGTAATCTATACATTAAAGGCCATCTCGGGTATTTTTTTTTTTAATTTTATGCTAATTAGTTTCGGAGATAAGGGAATGGTCATTTTTGCCTGTTTTCTTAAATTACTTGAAAATTACTTGACTGAAAATTATTAAAAACATATATTATATTTTTGAAATACGTATAAGGGCCATTTTTTTCAAAGTTGTCCACCCCACTTTTTTTGTAACATGGGTATTTTTTACGCGATTCATATTCAGAATCGCGAGGTCTTTTGATCGTGATGGGAAAAAAAATATCCCAAGATTTCCATATTTTTTTTGGACCTTCCATTCCGTTACCGCCATACAAAATGTATGAAAAAATGGTAACGGAATAGAGAAAAAACCTTGGGACACTTTTTTACTGCTATTAGGATTGAAAGAGCTCGCGATTCTGAGTGGAAAGCACATAAAAAATTCCAAAACAAAAAAGTGGGGCCCAATTAACGCCCTTTTATTTGATATGTAACACGCTAAAAAACTATTTCAAAAAACTTTGATTCCTAATTTTCACTTTTACCCCCCAAAAGTGGCCCCTATAGTTGTTTTTTTTATTTTATTTAAATTACATGCCCGTCTTTGGGTCACAAGTTCACATATGTGTGCCAGGAAACAAGTTAATCGGTTCAGTTGTTTCGGTTCAGTGGTTTCCTTTTTGAGGTACAGAACCTTAAAAATGAGGGGGCAAAGGTTTAATTCTCATAGAAAATTTGAATTTCGCGCCAAGATTTGGTTGATTCGTTGGTTGGAAAAAAGTCTACTTAAGTTGCCAAAAAATTACACGTCATATTGGCCAGGGGGGAGGGGGTCCTGAAAATATCACCAAAGATCACCATGGGGGAGGGGGGGTCTAAAATAAGCCAAAAACGTATGACGCGATTAATGGACGCCCCCTAAAGACTTTTTAGCGAGCATGACATGTTCAAGCTGTCCGGGCTGTATTAAATATTCCAATAATAAGTGAATACGGTATACCTAGATGTAAGACACAACATTCCGTGCTTGTATGTTACATAGTTTAAATTGACTTAATTGAAAACAAGATCTTGGGAGATGTAAAAGGTCCCCACAGTCAATTATAATTAATGGGATATAATAAAAAATAAAAATTTGGAGGTGTAAAGGTTCTCCAAGTGTCAAAAGAACTAGAAATAGAAAAAAAAATGCGTATGAAATACAAATTTCACGTCAAGAGACTGTTAAGCTAGCAATCTCCAACTAATTCTACAGAATACATAACTAGTATGTACTCAACAAGTCAATATATATATATACCAAATTATAATTATACAATAATAAGGATCAATAATTTAAACAGCCAGTAGCAACAGCGCCTTAAGCATGACACAATGTCTCCCCGGGACACTGCTAGCAAAACTATGACAGATTTTGAGCCTGGATAGTCGGCCATGGTGTAGTATCTCCCAGGTAATCATCAATTTTGTAGTACCCCTTTTTGAGAAGTGCACTTTTTATGTACTTCTTGAATGAAGTAAAGGGCAGATCCCATGCCTCTAAGGGTACCTTATTATAAAATGTTACACAGTTTCCCAGGAACGATTTCTTCACTTTCTGTAGACGAAACTTGGAAACCGCTAGCTTATGTTTGTTCCGTGTATTATAACTATGAATATCTGACAGTTTCTTAAAGGACTCTATATTCTTATGAGTATACATTATCACATCTAGTATGTATTGTGAAGCTACTGTAAGGATGTCTATCTCCTTAAAGCGTTCCTTCAGTGAGTCACGTGACGCCATGTTGTAGATAGATCGTATTGCCCGTTTCTGGAGAACGAAGATGGTTTGAATATCT
Source organism: Leguminivora glycinivorella (assembly GCF_023078275.1). NCBI lineage: Eukaryota > Metazoa > Arthropoda > Insecta > Lepidoptera > Tortricidae > Leguminivora > Leguminivora glycinivorella. The sequence continues at coordinate 6,343,994 of NC_062979.1, forward strand.
GCTGCTTTTCCCCAGGCCAATATGCCGTAAGACATAACACTATGAAAGTAACTGAAATAAACTAGGCGAGCTGTCTCCACATCAGTTAATTGCCTAATTCTCCTTACGGCATACGCGGCAGAGCTCAACCTTTTTGCTAGGGCAGATATATGAGGACCCCATTGCAGATTGCAATCTAAAGTAAGACCAAGAAAGAGCGTATTCTCGACAAGGTCCAGGTTTTCGCCATTCAGCGTGATGGTAGTATCTGTCTTCCTTACATTGGGTAAAGAGAATTTAACACATTTCGTCTTCTTGGCATTAAGGAGCAAGTTATTTGCTGTAAACCATTCTAGTACCTCCTTCAAAGTTTCATTCACATGGCTATAGTCACTCAGTTGCCTATCAACTTTGAAAATTAGTGAAGTATCATCAGCAAATAAGACTATCTCACATTTGTTCTTTACAAGACATGGCAAATCATTTATATACACAAGGAAAAGAAAAGGTCCCAGAATAGAACCCTGTGGTACTCCAAGCTTTACAGTTGTACCGTTAGATTCAGTACCATTTACAACCACTTTCTGGGTTCTTTCGTTTAAGTAAGATTCAACAAGCTGTAAAGCTTTAGAGGATAGACCGTAGTGCTTCAGCTTGTGTAGTAGTGTGTCGTGCTCCACACAATCGAAAGCTTTGGAGAGATCGCAGAAAATACCGATAGCATCTAACGAGAGTTCCCAGGCATCGTATATGTGCTTGATTAGCACAGAGGCAGCATCTGTCGTCGAACGACCTCGTGTAAAACCAAATTGCTGATGCTGAAGTAATCCATTCGTGTTAAAATGTCGAAGCAACTGGTTCAATATAATTTTCTCAAACACTTTGCTGAGAACGGGAAGTATGGAAATTGGTCTAAAATTTCCAAGGTCATCCTTGCTGCCTGATTTAAACAGAGGAATAACCTTACTATACTTCATCAGATTGGGAAACACACATTCCCTAACACAAGCGTTAAACACATCGGCTAGATAAGGTGCCACGACGTCAATAATTGAATACACGACTTTCACAGATATCCCCCAAATGTCCTCACTGTTTTTAACTTTTAAGGACTTGAAAGTTTTAATAATCTCTTCGGGGTCAGTAAATTGGAAATATAATTCCATGCTGCATTTCTTAACATTGTAATTGTCCAAGTAGAGACCTGCCTTAACTACAGAGGAGTTTAAATTCCGTGTAGTATCAGTGGCTATGTTGGTGAAAAAGTGTTGAAAGGCGCCAGCAACATCGTCGTCTGCAGACAATACTTGGTCTTGAACTTTTAGTGTGTAATGGCCATCACGGGGTTTCGTCTTCCCGGTTTCAGCGTTTATCATATTCCAGGTAGCTTTTATTTTATTGTCTGCCGACCTGACCTTCTTGCTTAAGAATGCAGACTTAGCCGCGGCGCAAACTTTCTTAAACACTTTTGAATACCTCCTTACATATTCAGTAAAATTTTCATCATGGTTAAAATTCCTCATTTCATACAGGTCATACAATCTCTTCCTGCTTCTGTGGATACCGACGGTGGCCCAGTCACTAAACTTTGACTTCAATTGGCCTGAAAATCGGTCCACTATGTCGCGGTCAGGGGTTTTTCAAAATTTTTATTTTGTAATTATGTAGAAATTGTCTTTTGTACTACATTTTTTACCATGTCCGTAGGTCAAAACAGAAATTGTCGAAATTTGGTGCAAAGAGAAAACAATTGACAGAGTATGAAAACTTCATTTACATTTGTTTCTTCCGATTTATTGTTTACGTATAATATTACTCTAATGCACGAATAACGATCTATAAAGTATAAACGCATGTAACACGTGTAAAATCTACGACTGTAGCCAAAGTGATTGCGCACTATAAATTTTATTGCAAAGCATTAAACTATTAAGTGTGTACATAGTTGCAATCTATCCCCCCATAATGTCAGTTCGATTGTTCTTATCAAGTTCGTATTGATAGTCTAGTTGTTCAAAGTTACTTTGACAATGAGAATAAAAGTAGGTACACCTAACAATGAAAAATTTGAAAACCTTTTAAATTTAATTACAATTTAATATGATCCTCATCATCATTTAAAGGTAAAATCTTCCTTTTAGCTTAGGAAATCAAGTTAAAATTTGTATGAAATTACGTTGGTGTGGTAAAAAGTTATACTTTAACTCAAAACTCTCACATTATAAACTCAATTATTAAGATACTTATAAAAGGGAACTATGTAACTTTGTGATGAATTGTATTACGCATACGACATATTTTGACATGTTATAATTGCTTAAGTAGAAGAATTAATTAATCCTTCAATTTCTATACCAGAAGCTGCCCAAGAAACACAGCTACAGCATGCTGTACTAACTGTAAAGAAAACGAAATGAAATATGATCATCCAGCCTACAGCCACACTTGCCCAGAATGGAAAAAATGGGACCGTATAGCCCGAACGGCAATACGATACTGCTAAGGGCCCCTCACAAGGCACAAATCAAAGAAAATCCGCTCTTACAGTATTACAATGTAATCTAGGACGCGGTTTTGCAGCAACACAAGAATTGAAACATAATATCGCTGAAAAAGAACATGACGTTATAATAATATCAGAACCATATGTAGGCAAAAATAATAAATTAAGTTGCATTCACGGTTACGACCTATATCAACATTCAGACACCACTAACAGAACAAAAGCATGCATTGCAATTAGGAAAAAACTGGGAACATACCTTGGACTCAAGCAAGACATAACCACAAATTTCTCTACAGTACAGTTATCACTAAAAAATAGTAAAATCTTGCTTTCCTCTATCTATATAGAACCAGATGAAGATCCTTCGCGTACTTTACCTCACCTAGAACAGTTTCTACAAAAGTACAAAAGAGAACAACACGTCATATGTGGCGATTTCAATGGTTGGCATACAACTTGGGGTTCTACACGAAACAATGAACGAGGTAAAGAAGTGTACGATATTGCTGTTGCAAATGACTTAGTGACCTGCAATCAAGGAAACGAACCAACGTTTGAAAAATTTGTACAAGGACAAACCAGAAACTCTATAATTGATATTACCCTGACGACATTAAATACATCCAGACACATCGTAGACTGGAAAGTTAACCACAACATTATACCATCTTCTGATCATCATGCCGTAGAATTCAAAATCAATCTAAACCAGGACAGATTAAAAAAGAAAATGTCAAGTACAACTTTCATATACAATACTGACCGTACAAATTGGGAAATCTTTGACACACAACTAAAAGAAGACTTCGAACACATGTCATTAGACATCGTCAACATTGACTCATTGTCTACAGATCAAATTGACACGTACATAAACAACATAACGCAAACAATAAACAAGACTTGTGATGTAATTTTCCGACGTAAAATACCCCAGCAAAAAATCCCTTGGTGGACGGAAGAGCTCACTGAAATAAAAAAGAAAGTAATCCACCTTCACCATCGACTCCAAGATCTGAAACGCGGCAAGAAAGACCTCACCAATATAATTTCTGAAATAAATGAGGCAAGAGATGAATACAGCAGAAAAATCCGGATTACATGGAGAGATCACTTTAGAAATTTCTGCAATAAGCAAGATAGAGAAAACGTGTGGTCCGTCACAAACAGATTGTTAAAAAGTACCCCTCAGCCGCAGCCACCAGCAACTTTGAAAATAGACGAAAATAATTACACAAAATCTACGAACGACACAGCTGAAAAACTTATGTCTAAATTCTTCCCCGAAGACAATCCTATAGACGACTCTCCTTACCACCAGCAGATAAGAAACGAGAATGCCAGCACACAAAATACACTAAATAACATTAATACCCAGAATAATGAGCCTGCTTTCACGAATGAAGAAATCAAAGAAGCCGTATATGATATGAACCCTAAGAAGGCCCCAGGTGTTGACCATCTCACTTCAGATATATGTAGACATTTTATCGACATGTACCCGGCACTCATCACCAAACTATATAACAGGTGTTTTATACTAGGATATTTCCCAAAGCCATGGAAATCCGCGTACATTAAAACTATACCGAAACCAAATAAAACAGGTTACGGTGAACTAGCTTCATATAGACCTATAGGATTAATTAATATTTGGAGAGATGGCAGCACTGCGCCTTTGTTTACATCGGCTCTGTGTTTTATTCGAATTATAAATTCGCTCAAATCTTAGAAAGTGACTATAAAGCAGGAAAAAGTTCGCTAATGTATTGACTCACCCGGAGAATGTGGAGTTTTTGTGTGGAAGCTGAATATATTGCTGTTACGTGAGAAAATACAGTGAGGTGTACAACCCGGTTGGAAGTGAATAAACATTTGTAACGATAGCACTCAGGAGTCACAACTTGTTATACCCGGCTGTTTAAGCAATGTTTTGGGTGTGCTTACAATGTCAATATGTACGTTTTTCGTCGCCGCAATGCGTGTTTAGATAAACGCAATCTGCACTTAGTAGGAGCACAGACTGTTGGATGGGTAGGATTATCTCGGCATACCCCCAACGTCAGCATAAGTCAGCAATAATGTAGCTGGACATACTCGTTATATTCGCAGCAGTTCTCCAGAGAACGGATGGCGCAGGGGAGACAGCGGTGGCGTACAGTACCGTGCGGTGGAACTTAACTGGCGCGGGTTCCAATCCTGACTTAGTAAACTGACTTTAGTGTGTTTCTTTTTTTTTATTTTATTTTTCTTTTTGTGCTAAATATTACTTTTTTTTTTTTTTTTCAATATTGTTTTTTTTAATCTGATATATTTATGTTACAGTGTTGACAACTGATTTGTACATATTTCTTTTAATTTATATGTTTACTTGAATTTGTTTATTTTTATATAGTACAGTTCTGTGTTAGTGCACACTTACCTTATCATACTTACACTATATTGTGGGCAGCAAATAATATTATTAATTGTTATGAATGTTTGGACTATTGTAATTTTGTAATGTGTAGGTGACTGAGCCTGTTTTAGGGTTACTTTCTAACATGTAATTATTGTTTATATAAGTATTAAAATTGTGTTATTTTTCTCTTTGTGTTGATTTGTATTTAATTGTTATTATTATTTTTAATTGCAATGGTTAGCTTGTAATGGTGTAATTATATTCTTGCAATTACTTTTGGTTCTACCTGTAATCAATAATGGCAAGCTCCCCCGCCCAAGCTGACAGCCAACTCAGAAGCCCGACCCTGTCCAATTTGGTGCAGTGTCCATATTGTCCCCAACCGAAGTTCTTGAAAGGGCAGCGGGGTCTGCAGATACACTTAACTAAAGCGCACAGGTCCCCGAACAGTCAATCTATTCTTCTGTCGCCGGTCGCTAATAACTCTCCGCACGTGCACTTATCACCTACTCCTGCTGCCTCCCTGCAGGTGCCTGTATCGCACCCATCATCATCTCCGGCATCCTCCCGGCATGATGGAGATTCTCTTTCCAATATCCTAGGAAATCATAGGAGAGTTTTACCGGTCGTCAAGCGAATACCTAGGGGCGCGAGGCTTACTGTCGCAACCAGCCTATCAAAAGCCCTTGACGACTGTGTGAATGCAAATTCAGCTTCCAGCTGGGAAGGTCTCCTATTATTCGCTTTCAATACGTTGCATGTAACTAGGAAGGATCCTCGTCGTTCCCTTACTTCTAAGATTAAACAGAACTGTACGCGTTTAGGCAATGCTGATATTTCGCATGAACTTAATGTGGGAAATCGAAATAGCTCGCGAGACTTGTTCAAGGTTATAGAGGCAAAGGTCAACGATGGGGATCTGAAAGGCGCGGCACAAATTATTTTCTCCAGCGACACGTCGGCTCCGGATACACCTGAGACACTCGCATCTCTGGAGGCTAAGCATCCACCGGCTCCTGCAGCGCCTAACTACCCCGATCCACCGAACTCTGCCTTTCCTTGTTTGCAGGCTAGTGAGGATGCAGTAATGGCAGCCATAATGTCTTTCAAGAATGGTTCGGCTGGGGGCTTGGATGGCTTAAGGCCCCAGCACCTTAAGGATCTCATACTCGGCGCTCCGGGTGGCAGGAACGAGGAATTACTCGCTGGTATTACCCGGCTTGTCAACCTTATGCTTGCCGGTAAGGTTTGCGCAGAGGTAGTCTCGACCCTGTACGGTGCTAGTCTTTGCGCTTTGAGCAAGAAGGATGGCGGAATTCGCCCCATTGCCATTGGATCAACATTCCGGAGGCTTGCTTCGAAGGTCGCTTGCAGGAGTGTCGCCAACGACCTGGAGTCCATGTTCCAGCCGACTCAATTGGGTTTCGGCTCCAAGGGAGGCTGTGAGGCGGCAGTCCATGCCTGTCGGACTTTTTTACAATATTCTGAGGACCAGATCCTGTTGAAAGTGGATATCAAGAATGCTTTTAACTCTGTGGACCGTGGTGCCATGTTGACAGAGGTGCAGAAAAATATCCCGAAGTTATACCCGTACCTCTGGCAATGCTATAGGTACCCCTCTGATCTGATGTATGGTCCTCACAATATTCCCTCCGCAGTGGGCTGTCAGCAGGGAGATCCGATGGGGCCGGCTATCTTCAGCCTCGCGATTCATCCAATAATTTCGGCGCTTAATTCAAAATTTAATTGTTGGTATTTGGATGACGGTACCTTGGGTGGGGAGGCGGGATCTGTTTTGGAAGACCTACGGTCCTTAATCGTAAAGTTTGCTGAGATTGGCCTGGAGTTGAATACAAGAAAATGTGAGCTCTACATAAGTCCCGACCACCCAAACAAGTCGGAAATAGTCAGGGAGTTTGAGGTTGGTTGTCCGGGAATAAAGTTGATGTCAAAAAGCTCATTTCAGCTTCTTGGAGCCCCAGTGTTTGACGAGGCAATCCCCGACTTTGTTGATGGCCAAATGCTTCGTTTCTCTGAGCATTCAGACCGCCTACTCAAAATTAACGCCCACATGGCCTTTTTTATCATTCGTTTCTGCCTTTTTGTCCCAAAGCTGACTTATGCAATGAGGTGCAGTCCTTTTTTTAGACATTTAAATTTGTGCCAGGCGATCGACAGCACTATACATGTTGTGGTACAAAAGATTTTCAATATTAAGCTCGACGATAGACAGTTCCGGCAGGCGACTTTACCGATCCGTTACGGCGGTCTGGGTTTAAGGAGCGTTTCTTGTGTTGCGTTGCCTGCTTTTCTGTCATCCGTCAATGGTACGCTATCCCTCGTTGGAAAGATACTCTCTCCGTCAATACCTGACTTTGAGGTGGCGTACCTGTCGGATGCGGTAAATGCTTGGCGTGTGGCGTGCCCTAACGTGGAGTTGCCTTCCGAGTTACACGTTCAGAGGGCGTGGGATGAACCTCTCTGTCTCCAGGTCCAAGTGTCTCTGCTTAACTCTGCCACCTCTAGGGAGGAGAAAGCCCGTCTCCTGGCTACTTCCGAAAAGGAGTCAGGGTATTGGCTTCAGGCGTATCCCTCCAGCAACTGCGCTACACTTTTGGATAACAACTCCCTACGTTTGGCGGTCGGCCTCCGCTTAGGAGCTGAGTTGGTTGTTCCTCACCGCTGTCCTTGCGGAGTTGAGGTTGACAGTCGGGGGTATCACGGTCTTTCGTGCCGGAAGAGTGCCGGTCGGTTTTCGCGCCACGCCAGCCTTAATGATGTTATTCGCCGGGCTCTGGTCAGCGTTGGCGTGCCGTCCGTTTTGGAGCCACCCGGTCTCGTGCGTGATGACGGGAAGAGACCCGACGGAATGACCCTTATTCCCTGGCGAATGGGACGGCCGCTCATTTGGGATGCAACCTGCGTGGATACCTTGGCGCCGTCCCATTTGGCCTCTACTTCTTTAAGGCCGGGCGGGGCAGCGGCAACGGCTGAAGCACTGAAGCGCCGCAAATATGCTGGTCTTTTAAGTAACCACGTATTTGCGGCGTTTGCAGTGGAAACTTTAGGGCCTTGGTGTCAGGATGCGCGAAATTTCTTCAAGGAATTAAAGAAAAGGCTCCTTGACACCACCAGGGATCCTAGGGCTGGTTCATTCCTGGGACAGAGGATTGGCATTGCCATCCAGCGGGGAAATGTGGCCAGCATTATGGGCACTCTTCCGCAGGGATCGGATTTGGGGGATTTTATTTTGTAGTTTAGTTTATAAGGAAAATTTTAGATATTAGGACTGATTTGTGTGTGTTTGTGTTTAATTTAAGTTGTATTTGTTTTATAATTATTAATTTGTTTTATAATCTGTGTTCAATAAAATAATTTGATTTGTTTTGATAAAATGATATAGGTATTTTTATATACATATAACGGGCCCAGGATATCGCGAGGATGATGATTAATAATATTTTTTAAATTGCAAAAATTAGGATTTAAGAGAACGCAAAAGAACAATATGTTAAGAGTAGTTAATTTTTAATGATTAATTGAAAATTAACAATATTTCAAAAAAGACAGGTATTATTTATACAGAAATAAATAATAGATTTTTAAAGGATTAATATTTTAGGTAAAGTTCTGGAAAAACTCATTGCAAGGAGATTGATGTACTACATGCTTACAAAACGCGCCTGCAACTCCAAGCAATTTGGTTTTAAGGAACAACAAACAACAACAGATGCACTAATTACCGCCATTGATACCATGAAAGAACTAAAAGTTAACAAAAAGTTAGTCGTTGTAATATCCCTAGATATACAAGGGGCTTTTGACCATGCATGGTGGCCAGCGTTGGTTAACCGTCTTAGTAAGATAAATTGTCCAAATAATATTCTAAATCTCATACGCAGCTACTTTACAGAACGAACAGTTACCCTAAACTACTCTGACGCCACCGTGACAAAAACGCAAACCAGAGGATGCGTCCAAGGATCTGTTCTTGGACCCATATTCTGGAATACCATAACTGACACTTTGCTAGAACAAATATCAGAAACCAATACCCACATACAAGCGTATGCGGATGACATACTAATAATCTGTCACGCTAAAAATTTGACTGAGCTTGAATCAAACACCAATAACATTCTAAAAATGGTATATACATGGGGGGAAAATAATAAGTTAAAATTCGGACCAGCGAAAACACAAATGATTTCACCAACATCGAAGGCCAGAAAGGCCAAAATAATTTTCAACAATATCCAAATTCCATTTAATAAACACTTCAAACTGCTCGGAGTAATTATAGACCAACGTTTAACATTCACTAAACATGTAGAATATGTAATTAATAAGGCACAAAACATTTACAAAAAACTATGCATGTATGTAAGACCTAAATGGGGGGTTCATTCTGAAAATGTTAAGACAATTTATCGACAAGTCATTGAACCTATAATAACATACGCGGCAGAGGTATGGCACCATGCCATTAAATATAAAAAAGTTAGCAAAGCGTTACTAAGTTTACAACGTAGCTTTGCTATCAAAATTATTCACGGATTTCGAACTCTCCCAACAGTAGAATCGATAGCACTGGCAGGACTCACGCCTCTTCCACTTAAAGTGCAAGAAATTGCTTCCATCGAAACAGTTAAAAGAACTTCACTGACAGAATACCTACCAGACGACATAACATATGACAAGAGAGCACCTGTGACTGACTTATTACACCCCACAGACAGAATTACTATTAATATAACCGACATACACACTGAACTCGACTTAGAACCTTTTGATACATCAGACATGCACAGAATTTATACCGATGGAAGCAAGCACGACGGAGGAGTAGGAGCGGCATTTGTTATACACCATCCCGATGGAGGCGAAACAACAAAACAAATTAAATTACATAAAAACTGTACAGTTTTCCAAGCTGAATGTGTGGCCATAGAAAAAGCATGTCAGGAATGCAACATACTAGGTTTGAAGAAAGTTACAATTTTCTCGGACTCCAAATCTGTTCTACATGAAATTTCGAAACGTAGCAGCACAAACAACACTGTAAATAAAATTCATAAATTGATCTTCCTCATCCAACAAGCAGGAGAAATTCATTTTTGTTGGATTAAAGCACACGTCGGCCTTCGTGGCAATGAGGCAGCAGACGCGGCCGCCAAACACGCAGCCTCATTAGACAGAAGACCCGACTTCTGCAGATTTCCCATAATTGCTTAAGTAATTTAAATCAAATTCTGCGTCAATCTTTATTAGGTAAAAGGCACCTGGCTGTCGCTTTTGAAGCTTAGCGGCGCGATTCAAATTTTAGGATAATAATTATTATGATCAATTTCCTTATATGAACTGAATATAGGAATTGAGAATAGCTAGCGTAAATTTAAAATGTGTTGTGCGAAGAAGTCGTCAGATCTTCGATCGCCAGATACGTTCACAAGACGCTTCGCGATTCGTGTGAAAAACTTGTGTGCATTAGGTCTGTGGACTTATAGTATAAACGCCAATGTTAATATTTAAATTTGGATGCGTAGACAAGTTTTTTTTTTATTAGCCTATATGGTGTCCCACTGCTGGGCAAAGGCTTCCCCTTCCTTTCTCCAGTCCTCACGGTCCTATTTTATTAATTTTTTTTTTCAGTATCAATACTAATTAATTATGAACTTACCGACGCGAGCGAAACTTGCGAGGTGGCGGTCGAGGTGGTGTAGCGGTTTCACGTCAGCCGCGTTAGCTGGAGACCCGTGTTCGATTCCCGGCTTCGCCACCAGTGGGCTTGATCGCTTTTTCTTTACTGCATGGTATCTATTTCGGTCTATCTTAATTTACTTAAAATTCGAATCACGCCGCACTGATGTGCCTCTTACCAGAAGTATTCCCAATTAGTAATTTTATTAGTAAGATTACTATTTCCCCTACAATTTTTAATAGCAGTTAACGTCTAATTTTATTTTATTTTAATTGATAAATTCGGCTAGGCATGTGCACTCTGAGTGTTATTTTTACCTTGGCTTCATCAAGCCATTCCGTCCTCTTTCATCATCAGGAACTTGGGAATGAGTCATGATCCGGGCCGATTTTTGAGTCTCACGCGTTCGAATTCAGATTGTCACTGAAAATAATAAGCAAGTCACCGTTTTCAACCGGCATTTTAGTGACAAAATCCCGTATGCGAGATTCAAAAATCGCCCTCGGTATGACTCATTCATCAGAGATAAAGAATTTCCTAATGAGTAAATAATACGTATCTCATAAAAGAAAGTCGTAAATAATAACAATAAAACAAAGATAATAAGACCTAGGTAGAAAATAATTGCTGGCAAGCCAACGACATGTTTTCGGTCATCGTAATTCATGTATACCTAAATTTTTTTAACAATTTATTTTCGTGTTTTTTCCTAAAGGTACCAATTTGAATCCTAGGCCACTTTAGAACCCTGTCTCATTTAAACCGTATTCTATTTGCCATAAGAAGTCACATTATTGACGTTTACTGTGCAGAGGTCCTACTGTGGCCTATGATTCAAATTGATTGACTGTACAGTTCAAATCATACATGAAGAACTATAAAGATACTACGGCTCAATAATCTATCGGTCTATAATTAATTAAAATTTGGCTATATAGCTAAGTTTACATACAGGGTGTAACATTAATGCTGGTGATCCATTTAAGAGCATAACCGGTATCGAATAGCGGTTACGAATACCACTTCCTTTTTTTTAACACGCTTTTATTAGGTCGTCGTGTATGTAACTAACTATGTAATGGAATCTGCGGAGGCTAATTTAACCATCTTCCAAGGATCGTAGCGTAATGAAAATTGGCAGCTATATGTAGTTCCGATGACAATACAATAATATGGTACTGTTGAGCTGATCTGATGATGGAGTCGGAAGATATGAACTGGAACTACATGATGGAACATCGTATCATAGCCGTTTTTGGGTTTCTTAGAAAAGTCTTGTAATGAACTTTGACTACAATTAGGTTTCAAGGTCTGATGATGAAGCCGAAAGATATGAACTGGAACTACATGATGGAACATCGTATCATAGCCGTTTTTGGGCTTCTTAGAAAAGTCTTGTAATGAACTATGACTACGATTAGGTTTCAAGGCCTGATGATGGTGCCGGAAGATAAGAACAGAAAAAGGGGGGGGGCTCGAGGGGGAAGCATGAAAGAAAGATCAACGTAGTATTTAAAAAAGTTGGGTTAGCGTTTTCTTGTGACCTTTCAGAGCAAACAAAGGGGGGCTCGGGGGGCGAAGCCCCCTTCAAGAAAGAAAGATAAACGTTGTATTTAAAATAAGTTGGGTTAAGGTTTTCTTGTGATCCTTAAGAGCAAAGAAAAGGGGGGCTCGGGGGCGAAGCCCCCGCATGAAAGAAAGATCAACGTAGTATTTAGAATAAGTAGGGATAGCGTTTTCTTGTGACCTTTCAGAGCAAACAAAGGGGGCTCGGGGGCGAAGCCCCCGCATGAAAGAAAGATCAACGTAGTATTTAAGATAAGTTGGGTTAGCGTTTTCTTGTGACCTTTAAGAGCAAACAAAGGGGGCTCGGGGGCGAAGCCCCCGCATAAAAGAAAGATTAACGTAGTATTTAAAATAAGTTGGGTTAGCGTTTTCTTGTGACATTTCAGAGCAAACAAAGGGGGCTCGGGGGCGAAGCCCCTCATGAAAGAAAGATCAACGTAGTATTTAGAATAAGTTGGGTTAGCGTTTTCTTGTGACCTTTAAGAGCAAACAAAGGGGGCTCGGGGGCGAAGCCCCCGCATGAAAGAAAGATCAACGTAGTATTTAAGATCAGTTGGGTTAGCGTTTTCTTGTGATCTTTAAGAGCAAACAAAGGGGGGCTCGGGGGGCGAAGCCCCCCGCATAAAAGAAAGATTAACGTAGTATTTAAAATAAGTTGGGTTAGCGTTTTCTTGTGACATTTCAGAGCAAACAAAGGGGGCTCGGGGGCGAAGCCCCCGCATGAAAGAAAGATCAACGTAGTATTTAAGATCAGTTGAGTTAGCGTTTTCTTGTGAGCTTTAAGAGCAAACAAAGGGGGCTCGGGGCGAAGCCCCCGCATGAAAGAAAGATCAACGTAGTATTTAAGATCAGTTGGGTTAGCGTTTTCTTGTGACCTTTAAGAGCAAACAAAGGGGGCTCGGGGGCGAAGCCCCCGCATAAAAGAAAGATTAACGTAGTATTTAAAATAAGTTGGGTTAGCGTTTTCTTGTGACCTTTAAGAGCAAGCAAAGGGGGGCTCGGGGGGCGAAGCCCCCCGCATAAAAGAAAGATTAACGTAGTATTTAAAATAAGTTGGGTTAGCGTTTTCTTGTGACATTTCAGAGCAAACAAAGGGGGCTCGGGGGCGAAGCCCCCGCATGAAAGAAAGATCAACGTAGTATTTAGATTAAATTGGTTTAGCGTTTTCTTGTGACCTTTAAGAGCAAACAAAGGGGGCTCGGGGGCGAAGCCCCCTGCATGAAAGAAAGATCAACGTAGTATTTAGAATAAATTGGTTTAGCGTTTTCTTGTGACCTTTAAGAGCAAACAAAGGGGGCTCGGGGGCGAAGCCCCCGCATAAAAGAAAGATTAACGTAGTATTTAAAATAAGTTGGGATAGCGTTTTCTTGTGACCTTTCAGAGCAAACAAAGGGGGCTCGGGGCGAAGCCCCCGCATAAAATAAAGATCAACGTTGTATTTAAAATAAGTTGGGTTAGCGTTTTCTTGTGACCTTTAAGAGCAAACAAAGGGGGCTCGGGGGCGAAGCCCCCGCATAAAAGAAAGATTAACGTAGTATTTAAAATAAGTTGGGTTAGCGTTTTCTTGTGACATTTCAGAGCAAACAAAGGGGGGCTCGGGGGGCGAAGCCCCCCGCATGAAAGAAAGATCAACGTAGTATTTAGAATAAATTGGTTTAGCGTTTTCTTGTGACCTTTAAGAGCAAACAAAGGGGAGCTCGGGGGGCGAAGCCCCCCGCATGAAAGAAAGATCAACGTAGTATTTAGAATAAATTGGTTTAGCGTTTTCTTGTGACCTTTAAGAGCAAACAAAGGGGGACTCGGGGGGCGAAGCCCCCCGCATAAAAGAAAGATTAACGTAGTATTTAAAATAAGTTGGGATAGCGTTTTCTTGTGGCCTTTCAGAGCAAACAAAGGGGGGCTCGGGGGGCGAAGCCCCCGCATAAAAAAAGATCAACCTTGTATTTAAAATAAGCATACCCCGTAATCGAACCGGCAAATCTGTAGCAGATGTACGTCAGGGTTGTCACTACCTATGTATGTACTTGTACTACGAATACAAAAAAACACACATGTTATTGAACATATCTTTATTAACTAAACATCTTATTTACCTCCACAGAATTTTGAAATAAACTATGCTTCTGTATAATTACGTCCTTATCCATGAATGTAATGTATGAAAGGCACCATCGTGAATTATATTTAAGTTGTGATCCATCTGAACCTTCTTCTCTATTGTATATAGTCACTCCATGTTTCCACTTCATACACTGAGAGAAAATACAACCAGTTTTCATGTTCGTTCAACTAGTTTTTTGGTTAAAATAGCGCCTACGTGCTCTTTGGTTCAAATAACAAGCTACTTGTCATTTGAATCGGCAATATATTTGAATCATCAAGTCGAAAATGCGTGCTATTATGAATAAAATAACATACACATTTAAACGCATTTAACATTGATGACATTGACATATTAATAATCTATTTTCTTTGATAGAAAATCAAACAAGGTTTTATCTAAAGAGGGTCAGTAAGGTTATTTTTACTTATCATATCATTATTAGTACTTATCAATCATACGTGCAGTGCAGTATGCAGTAGAGTAAAGAAATTATTCATCGTGATCGCCAACCCTGACATCAAACTGTCAAATGCTATGGTTTTGCTACATCCGTTACGAGGTATGAAAATAAGTTGGGTTAAGGTTTTCTTGTGATGCATAGGTCGCAGACGTGCCGCTCACGAGCGGAACCTGCCACTCTAAAGACAGCCAGCGGGCGAGGGATGCATGAGAGCGCCCCCGCCCAATACGCTGGCTCTCGAGTTGGAGAGTGCGACCCTTGTGTCCAGGAAGCGCTCCCACAGTGAGGACCGGTCGGCTCATGGCCCGACCTGCGAGGGATTCTGATCCAGGATGGCCGCTGCGGGGCCGCGGATGCACTTTACAGCTTCCCGGGACCCCGCACACGAAGCGGTGAGAGGACACCGTGGGGTTTAGTGGGTAGGGGGGACTCTTTACAGCCTCGAGCCCCACATAACCGACCGGGTCACCCACCACCTCAGACCCGGCGGTATGCGTGAACGCATTCCCCACGAAAAAAAAAACAAAAAAAAAAGTTTTTTTTGTGATCCTTAAGAGTAAAGAAAAGGGGGTCTATCTTTTACGGATAACTTACTAAGTATAAACATTTTTATGATAATACCGTAATAAGAAGGTAGCCGCTGGTTATTATTAAGTAGCAATTAGCAATGAGTACACGTTAAGCCACAAATGGCATGTAAAATCCGCCTACTTGAAATAAATTTATGTATAAATGTTAAAAGTATTTCATTATTAATGACTAAAAAGTATAAAATAAATTAATAGTTTAAAAAACACTATAAAACACGCTTTTATAAATGCACGAAAAAGCCAAAAATAAATTATGGATCGTTCAAGTTGTCTCTATTTGTGAGCTGAAGTTTAAAAACTATGTGCTTTTAATTATAATATTTGATTGTAAAAGCGTGGGGCGCTGGAACAGGAAAGACTTTCTTGTAAACAAATACTAATCCGAACTTCCTGGCGAATGAAGTTGCATAAGAACATAACGTTTACATATGCCGCCTAAGGGTTACCAAAGAGAACCAAAGATATCTCGTCCACGAACAAGAACTCTGCATCCTGTCACTGTAGACACTTTCCCCTTTTGTACTTTGATTACCGGAAAAAAGCGGCGTTCTAAGTGTCGGTGACTGTCGCCTCTCCTCGCTACTAGCGCATATTTTGTCTGAGTTCGACAAACTGGTACCTACTTTGAACACTGACTTTTAATTGATTTGACTGTTTAATGTAGAACCTACTAGTCATGCTGCAACTCCAGTTAGCGCGTCAATCTGTGTAACCTCCTTCCCGTAGCATAGCATAATTTGATTTATCAGCAAGTTATACAAAAAGTCTTTCCTGTTCCAGCGCCCCACGCTTTTACAATCAAATATTATAATTAAAAGCACATAGTTTTTAAACTTCAGCTCACAAATAGAGACAACTTGAACGATCCATAATTTATTTTTGGCTTTTTCGTGCATTTATAAAAGCGTGTTTTATAGTGTTTTTTAAACTATTAATTTATTTAAATAAACACCATGAAAATTAAAGGTACTATAGAAGGTAATGTATAAGCCGTAGGATTTATCTTCGGCAATTATGTTACATAGTGTATGTATGTATATTGTATGCGTGGTGACCCTGCGTGGTGACGGGTTAAGAATTTCACCACCCCCTTTCTTCCCGTGGGTGTCGTAGAAGGCGATCCCAAGTATGGGATGTGGGTTAAATTGTGGCGTAGGCGAAGGGCTGGCAACCTATCACTACAATGTCACAGTTTCGTTTTCCTTTCGACCCCTTTATTTGCCAAGAGTGGCACTGAAGCTTTGGTAGTTTCATGTGCTCTGCCTACTCCTTTATGGGATACAGGCGTGATTGTATGTATGTATGTATATTGTATGACTGTTTGTTCTTGACTAGATAAAAAAAAATCTGAATAGTCGGCCTAGCCGAAGTGACAAACGTTGACGCTATTTGGCGATCAAAACGTAGTCTGGCTATAGTGGCTATGTGTCGTTATTATATTTGACGACCGGTCTGGCTCAGTCGCTAGTGACCCTGGCTGCTAAGCCGCGGTCCTGGGTTTGAATCCCGGTAAGGTCATTTATTTGTGTGATGAGCACTGTTCACGTGTAGTGAACATACCTACTGACATCAGCAGCATCAATCTGTGACAAGAAACAGCATCGGCTCACGTGCGTGCAAAAACTACGTTTGCACTTAAAATGTGAAGAAACTGCAGCGTGGTATTAGGCAAACACAGTCATAATTTTGTATAAATAGTCTGTTAAAAGTGTAAACAAATCTCTTTGATCCTGGACATCGTGGCTGTATCATTTGAGTATAAAGTTTTCCTCTCACTGTTGGTAGCAGTGAGAAAATCCTTTCCATTACCCATTTCCTTCCCTATCCGTCTGTACCTTAGGTCTCATGGTGCAGATATCCTGTACTTATTAAATATATGTATTATTAATTTATAGTTAGGGCTAGGGCTGTAGGGATGTGTAGGGTTGTTTAGGGTGCTAGGGCACTTGGTAAAATCACTTCCTGATTTTACAGCTCAGATATTTGTTCCTGAGTCATGGATCTTTTCTATGTATATAAATGCTAGCTTTAGTCCGCGGCTTTTCTCGCGTTAGAAAGAGACAAAAAGTAGCCTATGTCACTTTCCATCTCTTCAAGTATCTCCATTAAAAAAATCACGTCAATTCGTCGTTCCGTTTTGCCGTTAGCGTAAGTGATTGTGACGTTATCGACAGACGAAGATACAGTCAACCAATTGGAACCCTAGGCCGCTCTACAACCATGTCAAAATAACAAGCAGTAAGAGATTTCTTACAATCTGACTTATGACGTCACTATGACATAGTTCTACAGTGGCCTAGGATTCCAATTGGTTACTGTACGTAGCCAAATGCACAAACGCTTACGATAATATCGTTAGCGTGTCATAGCTACCTCTATCGCTCTTACGTATTGGTGCGAAAGAGCCAGATTACGTTTAGATCGACGTGTAACTTGAATAATAATTATCCATTTCGGCTAACCCGGTTGGCTTCTAATGACAATAACCTAACGACAAAAATAAAATTTTGAAAAAACCCCCGACTGCGACATATTAGATCGATTTTCATGAAACATGGCTAAGAACACTCCCGACTAACTCAGCTTTCAGACAAAAAACGAAATCTAAATCGGTTCATCCGTTCGGGAGCTACGATGCCACAGACAGACACACACAGAGAAAGACAGACAAACAGACAGACAGACAGACGGACAGACAGACACACACACAGACAGACACGTCAAACTTATAACACCCCGTCGTTTTTGCGTTGGGGGTTAAAAATCATAACAGTACATTTTCAGATATTTTTGAGTAGGTAACTACCTCGATAGCTCTAATATATAGCTTTGACGACCGGTCTGGCGCAGTCGGTAGTGACCCTGCCTGCTGCGCCGCGGTCCCGGGTTCGAATCCCGGTAAGGGCATTTATTTGTGTGATGAGCACAGATATTTGTTCCTGAGTCATGGATGTTTTCTATTTATATATTATATATATATATATATCGTTGTCTGAGTACCCACAACACAAGCCTTCTTGAGCTTACCGTGGGCCTCAGTCAATCTGTGTAAGAATGTCCTATAATATTTATTTATTTTTATTTATTTATAACCATGGCGACATGGCGTATTCTTTCCTCAAACCTCCAGTGTGTCAGGTTCTAGGTCACAGTCCAATTAAGAGTTTAGCCATTTAGTCAATAAGGTGCTTGCGGGCGTTTGCTCAGCGTTTACGTCGACGAGCTACAAGTGTTGGCTATTTATGGCCGACTGAGTGGTTCAAGCGATAGAAAATAAGCGAGTTATCAAGAGTTTTACATTTGGACATTGCAGAAACATTGTGTCAGCCGGAACAGTGGCTCCCTTGAATAGCACTCGTATTGTAGCATGGTGGAATAATAATCATTAATGAATTTGCATGTTTTTTTATTCATGGTGCTAATTTAAATATCAATATATGTAAGGATTAAAAGTAGGCTCTAGAGATAAATTAAGACTTCAATTTGCATCATAAATAAAAAAACATACAATGAAGTGGTCACTTACATTACAGTTACGTGGAATTGCCCATTAATTGTCCGTCGTCGTTTTTATACTTCTGAATCTTTTGACTATCAGAAACGTCACAAGCGATGCCAATGCCACTAGGCTCAGAATTTATTAAAAAATGGAAAATATTTTCCTTGTGTGAGACTTGAACTCACGCCCACTGTATCGATACTCTAGCGCTCTGCACTGAGCCACCAAGACTTCAACCAAGCCAGTGTTTTCCACCACTTACATAGGTCAGTGGGATCCGTAGCGACATCTACCGTAAGAGTAATAAACTTCTGAAACGGAAACCGGAGTTCCAAGTAATTTTGGGAATTCACCAGTTACAGTTTAATACTTTTCGAAGATTTATTGTCCCACAGAAATTTGAGTTTCGTCTTTTTTAAGTGACCAGTTTTTCTTTTGTAAGACAAATTAACAACCTTAACAACCTGTAAAAATTACCAATTCCGCATATTATACGGAATATTATTTTGTGAGTTTTTTATTTATTAGCTAAAAAATCACAAAATACTAAATCAGAAGATAATAAACCAGTAAATCGCTCAGCATTGTAAGACAAATTAAAAACCTGTAGAAATAACTGATTTCGCATGTTTCTTATAGGGAATATTATTTACAATGTACTAAATCAAAATATAATAAACCAGTAAATCGCTCAGCGTTGTAAGACAAATTAACAACCTGGAAAAATTACTGATTTTGCATGTTATACGGAATATTATTTTGTGATTTTTTATTTATTAACTAAAAAATCACAAAATACTAAATCAGAAGATAATAAACCAGTAAATCGCTCAGAACTTACGCTACATCGTCACGAGTTTATGTGCCGTAAACCAGATAGTAGAGAAATCGAAGCAAATGAGTCGCACAAATCATGTGAATACCTACTTACTTGCTTATTCTCATTGAAACGATGAGTCACTTGTTTACGCGAATGTTATGAATGTTTAAGGATCGTGGCTGACATTTATTTTGTGGTACGTACAATCCATACTTACTATGCTTACTAATATTATAAATGGGAAAGTGTGTGTCTGTTTGTCCGTCTTTCACGCCAAAACGGAGCGACGAATTGACGTGATTTTTTTAAGTGGAGATAGTTGAAGGGATGGAGAGTGACATAGGGTACTTTTTGTATCTTTAGGTTCATCAATAGGTTTAATACCAATTGTTTGTTTATTTTTGTGTTAAAAATGTAGAATATTAACCCTTTAGGTTCATCAATAGGTTTAATAATGAAAATGAAATGAAAATGAAATATATATTTTTCAAGTAATAGGCATATTACAATGCGCATATGAACGCCAAATAAAGCTACGCCGGCTCTAACCCTACGCGTTAGCCTCGAGATGATAGTTTGACATGTCTGTTTGTCTATCTGTCTGTCTATATGTATTTGTGTGTGTCTGTCTGTGGCATCGTAGCTTCCGAACGGATGAACCGATTCAGTTTTTTTGTTTGTTTTAAAGCTGAATTAGTCAGTCGAGTGTTTTTATACATAATTAACATTGCTACATGTTTGAGATGATAGTTTGACATGTCTGTCTATCTATCGGTCTGTCTATATGTGTGTGTGTCTGTCTGTGGCATCGTAGCTCCCAAACGGATGAACTGATTTAGATTTCGTTTTTTTTTGTTTGTTTTAAAGCTGAATTAGTCAGTCGAGTATTCTTACACGTACTTAACATGGCTACATGTTTGATGAAATCGGTCCTAAATTAAAGATTTACATATATCTTTAATTTAGAACAAATATAGAAATACCATTCATAGAAAAGACGCGCGATACGTGACATTCACGTAACATGTTGAAATCTTCATGTTTAAATAGAAATAGGATCCCAGAATCCCAGACTCGATATTTACATAATAAAAGAGGTTCGTATGGCATCAATGTTGATTCCAAGTCATTCAGGTAAAGATAGCATATAAACTGCAGAAATTATAATAGTCGTAAGATAGGTATACCTACTGAATTGTGACAATCTAAATCGAAAATTTAAATTTTGTAAAAAACCTGACATAGGTGACCGATTTTCATCAAACATGGCTAAGAACACTCCCGATTCAGTAATATAAATCGGTTCGTTTGTTCAAAAGCTACGCTGCCACAGACAGACACAGACATACACGTCAGACCCCGTCTTTTTCGCGTGGGGGGTTAAAAAGACATTATTGCTTTTTGCTTTGCACAAGAACGCCAGAGCGTGATGATGATCGCTATTCGCTAACGTGCAAGACTGGTGCTGCTTTCATTTTGTAGGCTTATCCATATTAAATTGTCATCATCATCCTCCTTGCGTTATCCCAGCACTTGTCATGGGAGCCTGGGGTCCGCTTTGACAACTAATCCCAAGATTTGGCGTAGGCACTAGTTTTACGAAAGCGACTGACATCTGACCTTCCAACCCGAAGGGTGACTAGGCATTATTGGAATTAGTCCGGTTTCCTTACGATGTTTTCCTTCACTGAAAAGCGACTGGCAAATATTAAATGACATTTCACACATAAGTTCAGAAAAACGTTAAGTAATTTCTTAAGTAACTTTAGACTTCTTTTTACCTAACACAATTAAGTCACCAAATAATATAAAAGTATTTTTCCTTTAATTACTTTTCTCTAATCTCGTCACTATATCGTCTAGTGCTCAGCCTAAATTAAGACGATACGGTAGGGTTCAATTCTCCATACAAACGCTCTCGACTATTTCCTCCCTGGTTTTTGAAGATAGAGCAATGATTTTTCAACACAAATTTTAATTATTTTTGTCTGTGTTGGACCGTTTTGATTTTTTTTGATATTCTGCTTTTTAAAGACGGCCTTTTTCATTGTGGCGCAAAAAAAGGTGTGATACTCAAGATTGGTAACAAATAACCAAAAAAGCTAAACGGTCCGAAATAGATTATTTCATTGTTATTCAGATTCTCAAATTTCATTCCGATTGATTAAGTTTTGAAGGAGGAAAGAGTCGAGAGCGGAACCTCGATTTTAAAGATTTTTTTGAAATATCTTTTGACTGAGTTGTTCTTAATGGACAATTTTTTTTCGATAAATCTAGTCAATAACACTTGTATATTTAACTAAAATTCCCAAGTTGAAAGGGGGGCTCCTTTCCATTTTAGCATTTACGCTACCGTATCCTCTTAAAAGTAGACCCTAGATTCTATTAAATATACAAAAAAACCAGGGACCGGACAACCCCTCCAAATATGTGTTTTTAAACCTCGTTGGATAAAAGTAGAACACGGCTAGAAATTATTTTTAATGAACTGGGAGACAAGGAAGTGATGGATCGCCTGATGGTAAATGATCATCGCCGCCCATAGATCAGTATGTACGTTCGTACGTATGAATGTATGTAGGTATGTATGAATGTATGTAGGTATGTATGTATGAATATAATTATGGAAATATGTATGTATGCATGTATATATACAGTGTTGGCCGAAAATCAATACAATTAACCATTAACATTACACATTGAAAACGTTAATTGCCAACATAAAAACAAGCCGTTTTCGTCATCCAACTCGCCTTGATGAGTTAATTGGTTGAGCAGTTCCTAAGATAGAGCTGATGCTGAACCCTGGCTTTTCCCAGGGGAACGCGGGTTTGGTTTAACATAGGCAAGCGCTGTTTTCGTCATCGGACTTGTTTTGATGAGTACTTGAGTGAGCAGTAACCAAGGTAGAGCTGATGCTGAACCCTGGCTATTCCTAGGGGAACGCGGGTTTGGAGTAACATAGGCAAGCGCTGTTTTCGTCATCGGACTTGTCTTGATGAGTACTTTTGTGAGCAGTAACCAAGGTAGAGCTGATGCTGAACCCTGGCTACTCCTAAGGGAACTCGGGTTTCGTTGAACATAGGCAAACGCTGTTTTCTTCATCGGACTTGTATTGATGAGTACTTGAGTGAGCAGTAACCAAGGTAGAGCTGATGCTGAACCCTGGCTACTCCTAAGGGAACTCGGGTTTCGTGCAACATAGGCAAACGCTGTTTTCTTCATCGGACTTGTATTGATGAGTACTTGAGTGAGCAGTAACCAAGGTAGAGCTGATGCTGAACCCTGGCTTTTCCCAGGGGAACGCGGGTTTGGAGTAACATAGGCAAGCGCTGTTTTCTTCACCGGACTTGTCTTGGTGAGTACTTGAGTGAGCAGTAACCAAGGTAGAGCTGATGCTGAACCCTGGCTTTTCCCAGGGGAACGCGGGTTTGGAGTAACATAGGCAAGCGCTGTTTTCTTCACCGGACTTGTCTTGGTGAGTACTTGTGTGAGCAGTAACCAAGGTAGAGCTGATGCTGAACCCTGGCTATTCCTAGGGGAACGCGGGTTTGGAGTAACATAGGCAAGCGCTGTTTTCGTCATCGGACTTGTCTTGATGAGTACTTGAGTGAGCAGTAACCAAGGCAGAGCTGATGCTGAACCCTGGCTATTCCTAAGGGAACTCGGGTTTCGTGCAACATAGGCAAACGCTGTTTTCGTCATCGGACTTGTCTTGATGAGTACTTGAGTGAGCAGTAACCAAGGTAGAGCTGATGCTGAACCCTGGCTTTTCCCAGGGGAACGCGGGTTTGGTGTAACATAGGCAAGCGCTGTTTTCGTCATCGGACTTGTTTTGATGAGTACTTGAGTGAGCAGTAACCAGGGTAGAGCTGATGCTGAACCCTGGCTATTCCTAGGGGAACTCGGGTTTCGTGCAACATAGGCAAACGCTGTTTTCATCATCGGATTTGTCTTGATGAGTACTTGAGTGAGCAGTAACCAAGGTAGAGCTGATGCTGAACCCTGGCTTTTCCCAGGGGAACGCGGGTTTGGTGTAACATAGGCAAGCGCTGTTTTCGTCATCGGACTTGTTTTGATGAGTACTTGAGTGAGCAGTAACCAAGGTAGAGCTGATGCTGAACCCTGGCTATTCCTAAGGGAACTCGGGTTTCGTGCAACATAGGCAAACGCTGTTTTCGTCATCGGACTTGTCTTGATGAGTACTTGAGTGAGCAGTAACCAAGGTAGAGCTGATGCTGAACCCTGGCTTATCCCAGGGGAACGCGGGTTTGGTGTAACATAGGCAAGCGCTGTTTTCGTCATCGGACTTGTTTTGATGAGTACTTGAGTGAGCAGTAACCAGGGTAGAGCTGATGCTGAACCCTGGCTATTCCTAGGGGAACTCGGGTTTCGTGCAACATAGGCAAACGCTGTTTTCGTCATCGGATTTGTCTTGATGAGTACTTGAGTGAGCAGTAACCAAGGTAGAGCTGATGCTGAACCCTGGCTTTTCCCAGGGGAACGCGGGTTTGGTGTAACATAGGCAAGCGCTGTTTTCGTCATCGGACTTGTTTTGATGAGTACTTGAGTGAGCAGTAACCAGGGTAGAGCTGATGCTGAACCCTGGCTATTCCTAGGGGAACTCGGGTTTCGTGCAACATAGGTAAACGCTGTTTTTGTCAGCGGACTTGTCTTGATGAGTACTGGTAAAGCTGATATTGAACTCTGGCTGTACCTAGGGGAACTTAGGTTTGGTGCAACATAGACAAACCCGGTTTCCGTTATAGGCCCTGCCTTTATGAGGACTTGGGTGCGCAGTACCCAAGCCACTGCTGAAGCTGAGACCTGGTGGTACCTAGGGGAACTCAGGTTCGGTGCAATATAAATAAACGCTGTTTTTTGTTCATAGTATGTTTCGTGTGAAATATCTTAGACTCGTCTTTATGACTGGTACTTGGTTGAGTTGAGTAGTACCATAGAATCTGTCAAACTATTTCTGTTGATTGTTGTGAATTCTATGAAGATCGTTTGAAACCACAGACCAACCCCTATAGACATCCATTACAAGACTATTTGCACTGATATAAGCGCGGGCGCTCGCCGTGCCCGATCAGTAGCGACCAAGTAACAGACCCGAAAGCAGTGCGTGTTTTTCGCAGTAAAAAAATTTAAAAAGGGTATTTTGATGTCTTAAAGATGTCGACTTGTAGTGTGTAATGGTGTGGAAAGGTAACAAGAAGCTCAAATTTAAAAACAGACGTCATTACATTCCACATAAAAGTCATATTTATAATTTATTCAGAGCCGGCATAGGTCAACTTACATTGGCCACTTACGCGTCAGTAGAGGGACAGTCCCTTTCATCTGGCGCGACTGCCCGCCGTCCTTGAAACGGCCAATCACAGCGCGCTTAACACATTCCCCGCCCGCTTTCGCACCCCTGGCACTGGTGACTCGTATAGCGAACAAAATATACAAGAATGCTACTCTATAGGAGGTTCTCTGTGTTTGAAACAGAAATACTTTTCTGGTGGCAATCAAGCATACAGCCCGTCTGATAGTAAATAGTTACCGCAGTCTATGGACGCTTGGAACTCCAGTATTCTCTTTATTCCCTGTGTTACTATTAGTGAAATCGACTGTACTTAATTTTGATATTCAAATGGATATACATACGTATTTTTTTAGACATAAATAAAGTGTTTTATGTATGGCAAATTAATAAATTTGTTCTAACTACTTGATGTTAATATTCACTTCTGGTAGGATTTTTGTTCAGTTAATATTATGTTTTATGCCTAACTTGACATTGCATGAAATATTTCTGTATTATAATGCACCGAAACCAGAGTTGCCCTAAATACCGCCAGGGCTCAGCTACAACGCTGTCTTGGCTATTGCGCACCCAAGTCCTCGTCAAGACAAGTCCGATGACGCAAACAGAGTTTGCCTATGTTACACCAAACCCGAGTTCCCCTAGGTACAGCCAGGTTTCAGCATCAGCTCTATCTCGGGTACAGCTCACCCAAATACTCATTAAGACAAGTCCAATGACGAAAACAGCGTTTGCCTGTGTTACACTAAACCCGAGTTCCCCTAGATGCAGCCAGGGTTCAGCATCAGCTGGACTTCGGGTACTGCTCACTCAAGTACTCATCAAGACAAGTCCGATGACGAAAACAGCGTTTGCCTGTGTTACACTAAACCCGAGTTCCCCTAGGTGCAGCCAGAGTTCAGCATCAGCTGGACTTCGGGTACTGCTCACTCGAGTACTCATCAAGACAAGTCCGATGACGAAAACAGCGTTTGCCTGTGTTTCACTAAACCCGAGTTCCCCTAGGTGCAGCCAAGGTTCAGCATCAGCTGGAATTCGAGTACTACTCACTCGAGTACTCATCAAGACAAGTACGATGACGAAAACAGCGTTTGCCTGTGTTACACTAAACTCGAGTTCCCCTAGGTGCATCCAGGGTTCAGCATCAGCTGGACTTCGGGTACTGCTCACTAGAGTACTCATCAAGACAAGTCCGATGACGAAAACAGCGTTTGCCTGTGTTACACTAAACCCGAGTTCCCCTAGGTGCAGCCAGAGTTCAGCAACAGCTGGACTTTGGGTACTGCTTGCTCGAGTACTCATCAAGACAAGTCCGATGACGAAAACAGCGGTTGCCTGGGTTACACTAAACCCGAGTTCCCCTAGGTGCAGCCAGGGTTCAGCATCAGCTGGATTTCGGGTACTGCTCACTCGAGTACTCATCAAGACAAGTCCGATGACGAAAACAGCGTTTGCCTGTGTTACACTAAACCCGAGTTCCCCTAGGTGCAGCCAGGGTTCAGCATCAGCTGGACTTTGGGTATTGCTCACTCGAGTAGTCATCAAGACAAGTCCGATGACGAAAACAGCGTTTGCCTGTGTTACACTAAACCCGAGTTCCCCTAGGTGCAGCCAAGGTTCAGCATCAGCTGGAATTCGGGTACTGCTCACTCGAGTACTCATCAAGACAAGTCCGATGACGAAAACAGCGTTTGCCTGTGTTACACTAAACTCGAGTTCCCCTAGGTGCATCCAGGGTTCAGCATCAGCTGGACTTCGGGTACTGCTCACTAGAGTACTCATCAAGACAAGTCCGATGTCGAAACCAGCGTTTGCCTGTGTTACACTAAACCCGAGTTCCCCTAGGTGCAGCCAGGGTTCAGCATCAGCTAGACTTCGGGTACTCATCAAGACAAGTCCGATGACGAAAACAGCGTTTGCCTGTGTTTCACTAAACCCGAGTTCCCCTAGGTGCAGCCAAGGTTCAGCATCAGCTGGAATTCGGGTACTGCTCACTCGAGTACTCATCAAGACAAGTCCGATGACGAAAACAGCGTTTGCCTGTGTTACACTAAACTCGAGTTCCCCTAGGTGCATCCAGGGTTCAGCATCAGCTGGACTTCGGGTACTGCTCACTAGAGTACTCATCAAGACAAGTCCGATGACGAAAACAGCGTTTGCCTGTGTTTCACTAAACCCGAGTTCCCCTAGGTGCAGCCAAGGTTCAGCATCAGCTGGAATTCGGGTACTGCTCACTCGAGTACTCATCAAGACAAGTCCGATGACGAAAACAGCGTTTGCCTGTGTTACACTAAACTCGAGTTCCCCTAGGTGCATCCAGGGTTCAGCATCAGCTGGACTTCGGGTACTGCTCACTAGAGTACTCATCAAGACAAGTCCGATGTCGAAACCAGCGTTTGCCTGTGTTACACTAAACCCGAGTTCCCCTAGGTACAGCCAGGGTTCAGCATCAGCTGGACTTCGGGTACTGCTCACTCGAGTACTCATCAAGACAAGTCCGATGACGAAAACAGCGTTTGCCTGTATTACACTAAACCCGAGTTCCCCTAGGTGCAGCCAGGGTTCAGCATCAGCTAGACTTCGGGTACTCATCAAGACAAGTCCGATAAAAAAAACCGGCCAAGAGCGTGTCGGGCCATGCTCAGTGTAGGGTTCCGAAGTTTTCCATATGTTTCTCAAAAACTACTGAACCTATCAAGTTCAAAACAATTTTCCTAGAAAGTCTTTACAAAGTTCTACTTTTGTGATTTTTTTCATATTTTTTAAACTTGTGGTTCAAAAGTTAGAGGGGGGGGGGGCGTACTTTTTTTCCTTTAGGAGCGATTATTTCCGAAAATATTAATATTATCAAAAAGCAATCTTAGTAAACCCTTTATTCATTCTTAAATACCTATCCAACAATATATCACACGTTGGGGTTGGAATGAAAAATATTATCAGCCCCCATTTTACATGTAGGGGGGTACCCTAATAATTTTTTTTCCCATTTTTTATTTTTACACTGTTGGCGTGATTGATATACATATTGGGACCAAATTTCAGCTTTCTAGTGCTAACGGTTACTGTGATTATCCGCGGACGGACGGACGGACGGACAGACAGACATGGCGAAACTATAAGGGTTCCTAGTTTTTAAACCTGTCATTAACAGCCAAGCATTACATTTGTCTTGTAAATGTAAAACAAGTACAAGGAAAATGTGTTTTAACTCCAAAGGAATAATGGAGAGCAATTTTATGTAAATGTTTTCTTTGGTGGAGACAAATTAAACCACGCGGGCCAAAAGGCTTTAGTAAGTTCGCCAGAAACGGTGTTATGTACTTGTTTTGAGGAATGAAGAGTTGACGTCACGGTATTGGAATGGAGAAAATATAATTTAATTTTTTGCCAATTTCAGTACTGGAAATTAGTTATTGAACTGATCGCTAGATGGCACTTTTTAAAATGTAAAGTAGCTAACGGTATGTTTTCCTAATAATTTTCAAGAAAAATACCGCCGCTTTTGGGGTTCTGCAGGGCAATCATGGTCGCGCGATAAATAATAAAACATCGGGACGTCCCTATCGCACTTACAAATAGTGCGATAGGGACGGCCCGATGTTTTATCATTTATCGCGCGACCATAATTGCCTGCCTTGGGTTATGTAGAAATGTGTAGGAATTTTTTAAAGCTGATTTTAATGTAAATCTTTGATTATTTGATGGAAACACAAATGAATATGCTTATACCATTGAGGTTTGAAGAGTTTCCTCAATTCCTCATGAATCCGATATCCGATTATAAGAAATCGAGCTTGACAAAATTTGACTTGAAATCTCAATAATATGCTTAACAAACATAACAAAGAGAACAAATCTCATAACAAATAAATGGCACTGTTCTGAACGTAAATGCATGCTGTTCTTATAAAAATACCAAAGTCACGTTAAGTGTGCCCTTGAGATTTCAAGAGTTCCGTTCTGACCATCATCAGCAGTTCCACTGCACTAAATGTTACTGTTCGGTATGTAAATGTATGCTGTTCTTATAAAAACACAAAAATCATCATATGTATGATTTTCAGATTTGAGAAGTTCCCTCAATTTTTCCAGGATCCCATCATCAGAACTGAGTTCACCTGAGTTGAAAAATGGAACCAATCTGTATGCATATACATTCAATCAAAAACAAATTTTCAACATCGGTCAAGTAACGACGGAGATATGGACGTGGAACAAACATTAAAAAAAAACATATACAGACGAATTGAGAACCACCTTCCTTGACATTTGGGGCGGCGGTTAAAAATGAGGTGGAAGCATTTTCAAGGTTAAGTCAATCACCAAAAAAAACAAAGTAATGATTATCAAAAGTGTAATTGATATTGTGAATACGTAGTAATAAAGTAACAAGTAAGAGCGGTTTCGCACTGCGTCCGATTCAAATCCCTGAAAATAGAATTAGTATAACGCCACGGATAATGTATACGTAATTTTCTGTTTAAGTAGTAGTATTATTTTGGATCCTCGTGCGTTACTTATAAACTAGGTATGTGAAATGTGCAATAAAGAGTATTGTATCGTAGCATATGGTGTGCTGGTTAGTTATCCGTGAAATGAAGGACACTTTCCGTGACGTTTTTTACCCCCGACGCAAAAACGACGTGTTATAAATTTGACGTGTCTGTCTGTCTGTCTGTTTGTATGTATGTCTGTTTGTCTGTGTGTGTGTCTGTCTGTGGCATCGTAGCTCCCGGACGGATGAACCGATTTAGATTTTTTTTTGTCTATAAGCTGAGTTAGTCGGGAGTGTTCTTAACCAGGTTTATGAAAATCGGTCTGCTATGTCGTGGTCGGGGGTTTTTCCAAAAAATTTTTTATACGTAACATTATAATATTTTACTCAGATTTCCCCAAAAACAATTAGAAATATGTGACAATCTCACGAAATTCACCTGAGCTATTATTATACGAACTTTCCTTGTCCTAAGAAACTGCGACTCATTATTCGAATTTGGCGAAGAAATATCTGGATTCCCTCGAGAGGCAACTTTGGAGGAAAAAAGGACGAAAGTTAACGGGACAACTTAGTTTTATTAAATCTAGAAAGTGCTTTTACATTCCTAAAAGTAGTAATTAATTACTGTGTAATTTATTTTAGGTCCCACCAGGAATAGGTTATACGCGTAGTTTATAAATAATTAAATAAATATTACAGTGGCCTAAATACAAGTATTCGTCGATGTGTGTACTCGAGGTTTACTTACTTGTCTGAGGCAGAAGCCGCCTGGAAAATGGCCACCCCTGGAAAAGATCTACCAACAAATAAATCGATTCAAAGAATCTGGGATCAACCTATCTGCACACAAGTCCATTCCCACCTATTAAACTCTTGATCCACCAGCCAAGAAAAGGCACGCATTTTGGCTGTGGCCGAAAGAGAGTCAGGTTCTTGGTTACATGCTCTGCCATCAGCCAACTTAGGAACACTCATGGACAATAATACCCTTAGGCTGGCTGTCGGTCTGCGCCTGGGATCCAATATTGTTTCACCCCATCGTTGCCTCTGCGGAGCTTCTGTGGACAGCCTTGGACACTACGGTTTATCATGCACTAAAAGCGCTGGTCGACTGTCACGCCAGGCCTCCTTAAATGATATCCTCCGTCGGGCCTTCGTCAGCGCAAACGTTCCAGCTGTTCTCAAACCACCCGGCCTTGCGCGTGACGACGGCAAAAGGCCTGACGAAATGACTCTTGTGCCCTGGAGTGTCGGACGGCCCCTTATCGCAACGTGTGTGGACAGTGGACACCCTGGCGCCGTCTCACCTCAGCTCAACGTCAATGAGAGCGGGCAGGGCAGCCGCTGCTGCTGAAGCGGCAAAATGTCGCAAACATATAGCCCTCACGGACCATCATATATTTGCGGCACTTGCAGTCGAAACTCTCAAATTAATTAGGGACTTATCAAAAAAAACTGTGATGTCACCGGGGACCGTAGGGCTGGCTCGTTCCTCGCCCGACGAATAGGCATTGCGATCCAAAGGGGGTACTTTAAATTTATTTTCGTATAAGTAATATTTATGTTTTTAGGTAACTATTAGTCTTAGTTTAGTACTTCGTTATAGTTTTAGGTTAATTTTTATTACTAAGTTTCCATTGTATGTACTTATTTATTTATTTATCTTATGGCATTTATACGTCTTACTGGATTTCAATTACATAATGGTTTCCTTAAGTATTAAATCTTAAACTAGAGATTGATGAATGTGCTCTTCAGATACTCAATTGCCGTTTCGCTGAGGTTACTGTACTTAAAGTTAAACAATAAATACCTATCACTGATCACATATCCTTTGAGTATGATAATATTTTATCAATTTAGAAATCCGTTCCTTGCCAAATTGACTTCATTGTCTATCTTTACGTATTGTATAGAGGTACATCATTAGCATGTGTATATCAAGTATCATTTTTTGTACATTTATGATTCTTTGTTATTTCCTTACATTACACGAAGTTCAACATTCCCGTTAATATAAATGTCACAACAAGTCTTTTCCAAGAATACTCACCTTTGACTGGAGATAGACTTGTTTATAAAATAGTCTAGTCGTTATAGGTTGATAAGTGTCTCCAGTTCAGTTCCTCACCAACTGCTGCGCAAATCGTGCAAAAATGTATAAAATATTCGTGTTGTTTTTGATGTGCTCGGTTAGTGTGTTTTTGATGCTAAACTTATCGTTTGAATCGCGCGCTTTCTTGTTAACAGTTCTGTGTATTAAAATAGTGATAGTTCTACTTATAATAATTAAGTTTTTAAAGTAAACGTAACTAGAAGAACAGACTTAATTTCATCGTACTACTAATTTTTGTTTGTTGTTTGAACATGAAACCTACGTGCATATGAATTTAATATGAGTTTTGAAGTTGTAATTATTTTTAACGTCAAATTTATTGTAGGTCAGAGTTCCAGTATTCATATTTACTTTGGTTGGACAGCTTTTACAATAAATCTATATATTATATCTGTATTGTTATAAACGTTATTATATTATACATAATATGTTTAGACATCATTATTGATCCATACATTTACAATTTTAGGTCATAAATGCTGACCTATTACTTCAACAAAGGCGAAAAGGGGCTACATTGGTAATTTAACTTATATGATTATACTTTATTATAGTTTATAATAATATATTTTCCGTTACATGCTTAGGAATTTAACTAAGTAAGTAATCGGAGGTAGTAGATATGTCTTGGACCTGTTATCTCAGGTTTTCTGGCTTTCAGATTCGATAATTTTGCTACGAATATTTAGAAATAATGACCTACACATTCATACTAAACTACTCATATTTAACATCCGCCTCAGCATAGTGGTAAACATTTTCTGTTTATACAGCAGAGCGCCTGATACTTTGATATGGGCAAAGAACAAGATGTCAACATTAAAGTGAAAAGTCTTCGTATTAAAGGAAAATGATCATAGATACTTGTTAAAATAAGTGTAATATCTGTTAGACTAGTTTTAATTCCAAATTAATGTTTTAGAAACCTTTGTCAGCCTGCTGTGACATTCCGGAATTAGGAGACTCCAAGCATTTAGCAGAATGCTCAAATCCCAAATTGCCTGGACCAGTAAGTACATCTCTAAGTACATATAAGATGTCTTTTATCATCGCCTCTCTCGCTAAGAAACAAAGTTCATCCTCACTTTCGTGACCCT